>NC_043712.1:62100987-62136216 GCF_006229205.1 Suricata suricatta
ATTAGGTGATTAACTAGTTGGTACCTAACTTTCTAATTTCTGTATAAGTCTAATTACATGAAATAGAAGTGGGGGTTTTGATTTTTTACTTTGCTTTTCTGTTTGGAGTATCATTGAAACTACTGTATTGTAAATGACGGAAAATAATTGCATATGTTAAAAAATAAATTGTATAGGGGCACTTGGGTGGCTCAGTCGGTTAAGCGGCCGGCTTTGGCTCAGGTCATGATCTCGCAGTTCGTGGGTTCGAGCCCCGCGTTGGGCTCTGTGCTGACAGCTAGCTCAGAGCCTGGAGCCTGCTTCAGATTCTGTGTCTCCCTCTCTCTCTGACCCTCCCCTGCTCGCGCTGTCTCTCTGTCTCTCAAAAATAAATAAAAGACATTAAAAAAAATAAATTGTATTAAAAAAAATAATTAAAAAAAAAGAATGCTTGTTTTCACGTCTCTTGGGCATAGGTGTACCATTACTGGGCCCTATGGTGACTGTATGTTTAATTCTTTGAGGAACGGTCAGACTGTTTTCCAAAGTGCCGCACCCATTTTGCATCCCTGCCAGCAACGTATGAAGGTTCCGATTTCTCCACGTCCTTGCTAACACTGGTTGTGATCTGACTTTCTGGTTATAGATACCCTAGGGGAAGCAAAGTAGTATCTCATTGTGCTTTTGATTTGCATTTTCCTGATGACTAGTGATGTCAAGTAGCTCTTCATATGCCATTCACCATTTGTGTATCTTCCTTAGGAAATTCTCTATTCAGATCCTTTGCTAATTTTTAAATTGGGTTATTTGGATTTTTATTATTGAGTTGTAAGAATTCTTTATACATTCTAGGAACAAATCCCTTATTCAGATATGATTTTCAAACATTTTCTTCCATTCTGAGGGGTGCCTTGTCACTTTCTTAATGATGTCCTTTGAAGCAAGCACACAGTTTATTTTGATGGTGTCCCATTCATGTCCTTTTTTCTTGGGTTGCTTTTGTTATGAGTCATTTTAGTTTTTCCATTTTGAGTTAATTTTTAATATAGTGTAGTTCTTTTGCATGTGGCTATCCACTTCTCTCAATGCCATTTGTTTAATATACGATTCCCTTGCATTGAATAGTTTTGGCATCCTTGTCCAAAATCAATTGAGCACAGACACATGGGTTTTTTCCTGGACTCTCCATTCTATTCCATGCATCTATCAGCTTATCCTTTTCTTCAAACAAAATTTTTTTTATTTGTGAGAGAAAGAGAGCATGAGTGGGGAAGAGGGTAGTGCGAATAAGAGACAGAATCCTAAGCAGGCTCCATGCTCAGTGCAAGGCTCGATCCCATGGCCCTGGGATCATGACCTGAGCTGAAATCAAGAGTTGGATACTGAACTGACCGAGCCACCCAGGCGCCCCTATAAGTTTATCCTTATGCCAGGACCGCAACGCTGTAATGCTTAGGGATGAGGCCTTTTGTGTGACTCATTCCCCCAGCTAATGAACTACTCGGGTCAGGATTCAGCTCAAGCCCCGTGCCCTGCATGTGAAGGAGTGGTGTGTTTTAAGAGTGCTGTTGCTCTAGGTATTCGGACTTGGCTACACTCTGTCGTGTGTCCTTTGTTTTTCCTTCTTTCCAGCCTTTGTGTGGTCTTAGTTGCCAATAGCCATTACATCCCTCAGGAGTGTTCCCCTTAGACGGCGGCAGTGATCCTTGTTTACTTGAAGCCGTAAGAGATCTGATAGTGGGTAGTGGTCAAACCTACTCTCTACAAGAGGTGGGAGACTTCCTCTGCGTGCCCCAACTCCCACAGACACATGTTTGAGGACTGACTGCACTTCATTTTGTAGCTCTGGTTTAAGAATACTAACGTTGAGGCATACCTGGGTGGCTCTGTTGGTTAAGCATCAGACTTCAGGTCAGGTTATGATTTCACAGTTTGTAAGTTCAAGCCCCACATTGGGCTCTCTGCTGTTAGCGCAGAACCCATGTCAGATCCTCTGTCTTTCTCTCTCTGCTTCTCTCCCACTTGCATTCTCTCCCCCTGTCCTGTCAAAAATAAATAAACATTAAAAAATTAGAAAAAAAAGAATATCAAAGTTGAACCCATGGTATGAAACAGCCTAATTAGAGAACTGGGAAAGTTGTTCAAGAAGTAGGGAAATAATCTTTACAAGGAAAGAAAAAGGGCCCAATTCCTCAATAGTAAGGCTTTTAGTTATCAAATGTTCTCTAGGCTTCTATCTTTTTGAAAGGAGGTAAAAAAAAAATGCCAAGAAATGAATCCATTCATCATCAGGAATACCATGCCTTTAAAAACCTTTCCCAACCTGAAACACTTCCAAAAAGGGAAACTTTACAGACTCATGAGGGAACAAAATAGAGTCTAGATCTAGAAAGGCATCTGAAAAGAAGCAAACATCATTGTTTCAGGAGCAAAGTACTGGGGAAAGGAGACCTCCCCAAGGAATGTTTTCATGGGAAAGAGGGCTGTGCAGAAAGCTGAGATTGTACATCTCCAGAACGAGGTCACTTCAGGTGCTTTGTTGGGAACTGAGAAGATCTTATATGATCTGGGAAGGTCTTCAGTGAAAGCATCACAAACAGTGACTTTAGACAGAGGAACTGTTGTTAATATTTCTCATCTGGAGCCCAGCTGGAAGGGAATGGAGTCCAGGGACACCTAGAAGAGCTTCTTTGTTTCCTGGATGAAAAAACAGCATCATCATTTTGCAAATAAGAAGTGAAGCATAAAGAAGTAAGAGATCAATGCAAAATTTAAGTTGTGTGATCAGAATTCCAGAGTCTATGCTCATGCTATAATCACTAGACCCTGACCCCAGAGGTCCAGGGAAGGAAACATGGAAAAGGTTTAAAAAAAAAAAAAGGCCTAGCTTAGACTGGCCCCTTGTGTCCAGGGTGGCTCATCTTGGGTTCCCCACCCTCCTCTGCTGGGACATGGGAGCCGGTCTTTTTCCCTTGTCTACAAAAAGGTATATTTTTAATAAGTACCAGGATAGCCAAGGGAGTGGATTAAAAACTCTAAGGGATCCCTTTTGCCAAAGATTAAGAGAATACCATATGATCAGGGGTCTATGGGAGCTCTGGGGTTTTGATCTGTTTCCAAAGTGTTATAAGCAGGGATTACCAACTTTGTTATCTGATAAATAAAATTTGATTTAAAAATGCAAATAAGCAAAAGGATAATAATTACCCAGAACTCCACCTGATGAGATAACCATTGATGATATTTTCATATCTACTATTCACAACTTAAATACACACACACATAGACACACACATGTGAACATGGATTTGATTTCTTCAAATATTAAGTCTCACTGTACAGTAGTCTTTTGTAGATTTTTTTTCCTACTGAATTGTGTATGATGAGTATCTTCCCTTGTCAACTGAAAGTTTTCACAACATCACTTTTTAGTGGTTTCTACCTATGAATTTATCACAGCCTTCTAGTGATATATTCTAGTATTTTAAAAGTTTATTTATTTATCTTAGAGAGAGAGAGAGAGAGAGAGAGAGAGCGAGAGCATGAGCAGGAAAGGGACAGAGAGAGAGAGGGAGACAGAAAGAATCCCAAGCAGCGTGGAGCCAGAGGCTGGGCTCAAACCCATGAACCATGAGATCAAGAGTTGGATGCTTAACTGACTGAGCCACCCAGGCACTCCTAGTGGATCAATAATCATAATCAGAGCAAGAGGTTTTTGCCTTTCCTGAGCACACCGAGAACAGGGTTCTCTGTTGTATGTCCCTCTTGCATCTCTTAACTTTTCTTAATGAAACAAGGATCTATAAAAGGGAGAAGCAGTAACCTCATCCCAGGCAGACATGGAATCCTTAAAAACAATTTTATTTCTGGTGGTTCCCTTCCTTAACCTCCAATGAAATTGATAGCTTCCTTGGAACAGATTATACCTAAGTGAGATAACACATTTGAGATGATCTGTAAGATATAAAATTGCTAAACTAATTGTTATAATAATAATAATAATAATAATAATATCGTTATAGATTAAGCTCTTGATTTTGGGTCTGTAGTGGGAATCCCATAGAACTTTTAGAATTACACAAAGCAATAGCTTGCCTCACTTTAGCCATAGATGTGCTCCTGAAAGTTTGGGACAAACTAAACATTTAATGAATCAAATCGTACATTCACAACTAAATTTTAAAATGGTTCTATCTTCCTTTCTGATGGGTGTTCAGTTTTCCCTTAAAACTTCTAGTTTTCCTTTCAACTTTAGTTTCCTTTAAAGCTTTCATTTTAAGCCCCTGCCTCCTTCGCACCAGGGGTGAAGGGCAGGCAAACCTTCTAGAGATACCTGTAAAAGGGCTGGTCTATGAGCAAGGCAACCTGTTTGCTGCCCCCCAGCCCTCCTCACCTTCTCCTCCCCAGGGAGTCTGGCCTGTGTGGACTGTATCCTATAGCTCCTGGGTTCCTTGCCTTCCTGGTGGATTTGGCCAGTAGCAGCATGAGATCAGGAGGAGGGAAGAGTGAGTCCAAGATGTTCATTGCTCTGACTTTGTCTCTGCAGACATCTCTTTAAAAATTTTTTTTTAAATGTCTATTTATTTTTTGGAAGAGAGAGACAGAATGTGAGCAGGGAAGGAGCAGAGAGAGAGAGAGGGAGACACAAAATTTGAAGCAGGCTCCAGGCTCTGAGCTGTCAGCACAGAGCCTGACACAGGGCTCAAATTCACGAGGTGTGAGATCATGACCTGAACCGAAGTCGGATGCTTAACCAACTGAGCCACCCAGGTGCCCCTGCAAAGTCACCTCTTAAGGAGGCATCCTCTTCATGACTTCTCTCTCCTTCTAGTTCCCATAACCTCTCCCTCCCTCACCTCACTGGGTCCAGTGGTGGCAATAGTTCCGGTGCCCTAGTCCACACTCTGTAAGTAGCCCTTCTGTAAAGAAAACCTCTTTTAGCCTCCTAATTTGAGCGTGCCCTCTGTTTCCTATTGGGACTCTACTTGATAAAGTCTATATAGTTTAGAAACCCTTTGATAGCAGATTGTATCCTTCCTTAATTTGATGGCTAGAAGCCAGTGGGCTTTGCTATTTCTTACAAGGGCTCTGTGATTAAAGATAAGGGCATGCAGAAGCAGGAGAGGCATAGGCTCAGGCATCAAGGATCTGGATGCTGAACAAATGGCAAAACCATCGGTGGAAGAAGAGCATATAGTTTACATATGTAAGCTTTGGTGCCATGCTTGCTGGGTTCAAATACAGCACACTGCTTACTATGGCAGCCAACTCGAAGATGGCTACCAGTGATCCTTCCTGCCTCCTGTATTTTGTCTTTGTGTAATCCCTCCTTTTGAGTGGCGTTGGGAACTTGTGACTTTCTAACCAACAGAATATCACAAAGATGATGAGATATCATTTCCATGGTTATGTTGCATAAGGTTATAACTTCCATGCAAGCAGGCCCTCTCCCCAAGCTGGCTTTGATGATGCCAACTGCCATACTGTGAGTTGTCATAAAAAAGGGCCCATCAATCAAGGAACCAAGGTGCTCTTTGGCCAACAGTCAGTGGGGAACTGAGACCCTCTCCCGAGCAGCTCTCTAGGAATGGCTGCTGGCCAACAACCCCACGAAATTGGAAGCAGGTCTTTCCCTAGTTGAGTCTCCAGATGAAACTGGGCTGACAGCTTCATGAAAGACCCTGAGGTGGATCACTCAGCAATGCTGTGCCTGGATTCCTGACCCAAAGAAACTGTGAGATCATAAAAGTGCTTTGTTTTAAGCCATTAAGCTTGTGGTGATCTGAGGCACCTGGGTGTCTCAGTTGGTTAAGCATCCAACTCTGGCTCAGGTCATGATCTTATTGTACCCAAGTTTGAGCTCCCTGTGTCGGGCTCTGTGATGACATCTCAGAGCCTGGAGCCTGTTTCAGATTCTGTGGCTTCTATCTCTCTCTGTCCCTCCCCCACTCACGCTTTGTCTCTCACTCTCAAAAATAAATAAACATTTAAAAAAATTTTGTTTAAGTTTGTGGTGATATGTCAGGCAACAAAAGATAATTAATATACTTACTATCTGTATAATTGCAAGGAAACTACTAAACCACTTTATGTCTTAGTTTCCTTATCTATAAGACAAAAATTAAGATAACAGTCATCTGCTTTGCAGGGCAGACATGAGAATGAATTAAGATAACTAATATGCTTAAAGTAAAACCTGTCACAGAAGTGGCTCATCACACATCAATTTTGGCAAAGATTTTTAGAGCAGACTTTAACTTCTTCAGGGCTATAGCACCTTCCTTGATCATAAGACTTGGTTGGCCCTTCTTCCTCTGCTCCTGCCCTCCAAGTTTGCCTCAACTTTTGCCCATTTGTCTCTTTGGTAAGTGTGGCATTCGTTGACAGATTTCCACAGAGCAGAAAGCACTTGCAAAGTCCTAACGCATGAGAGTACTGCCCCAAACCTCTTCTGAGATTCAGCCACCCCTTCTGTCATTTTCTCTGCGGGCTCTCCTACACTGCCATCTCTGAATTCTTTAGAAAACCAACTAAACCAACAGCTTGGCTAACTCGTGGACAACCCAGGAGCAGAGCACAAATCTGGATTCTGTTCAGTGGCATTTATTATAATGCATCCCTCTAGGGGCCAGCAGAGCATCAGAGAACCACCGCATGTATGAAGCCAGAGAGGAGTGTTTTTCAGCCTTGTGCCTCAAAACATAGCGTTCAGTTCCTCAAGTGTCACTTCCCTGTTCTGCCCAGACCTC
Organism: Suricata suricatta; assembly: GCF_006229205.1. Lineage (NCBI taxonomy): Eukaryota > Metazoa > Chordata > Mammalia > Carnivora > Herpestidae > Suricata > Suricata suricatta. The sequence continues at coordinate 62,107,716 of NC_043712.1, forward strand.
GGATCCTTCTTTCTTCCTAGGGTCCGAGAGATTTTAGATCTCAAGGATCCTTTCCTGTCAGTGCTCTTTTCCCATACCTACCCACACATTCCAAACTTTTAGATCCATCTTTTCAACACAATGAGGCTAAGATCTCTGAGCAACTTCCTTTATTCTTGTACTCACCCTTGTACATTTTCTCTCACGGCACCTTGAATGCAAAACGATTTCTCCTTTCCCATTCAGCAAGTCACTCTATTCACTTTTGCCTCCTATTTCTACCTACCTTGATAGATTTGATAGACATGGCTTTTTTCCATTGTCCCAAAAGTCAACCTCCCGAAATGAACACACACCTGTTTACCCATGCAAATAAGCCAGATAGAGGATTTATGATTGTTTCATCTTCCATGCACAGTATTTTCTCTGAGTATACACTGCCCCACAGGCAATGGGTGAGAAACAGACCAAAAGAGGAAAAGGGACTTGTCCTAAATTAGCCTTCAACTCATTACTGCTTTAGGAGTAAAATTCAGGGGTCTTGACCCAGAGCAGACACTGTTACACAACAGCACTGGCCTGTTGTCTGGGTCCAATCAGCTGGACAACAGTTATGGTTCTTTCCAAGCTGTTAGGTAGGACAAACCCACAGCGACTTGGAAACCCCAAAGGTGAAGGGTTACCTCCTATTTACATCCACTACAGAGTTGGATGTAAGAAAATATGAGTGGATTTGACTCTGTTGCTTCTTTCAAAGCAGAAGATAAGAAACCTATAAGAGGTTGAAGCCGGTTTGGAAGAACAGAAGGCCGCACTTCTGGATGGAGTCTTTCTAGAAGATGTTTAATTATAGTTATTTTACCTTTAGTACACCGATAGCTTTCAGGGGGCTCTACTGTATGTGTTCTATGTGATCATCAGGAAAATAATTTGTCATTACCAGCCATGGTTTTTTAATACGTGAGTAAGCAGATCTTCTGGGTCTTGTAAATCTCCCCCAGCCGAGCAAGGAGCAGTGGCACTGAGAGGCAAAGGGGGTAATGCAGAGTGAGTTTGTCCACAGGATTATTTACTTAGCAGCATCTTTGCTTTTTTCTGCTCCCCATTTTGGGGAGATGTGACACTACGGTACTGTGGATGGGTGAGCTGACAAGTGGGTGGATAGACAGTAGAGGGTGTTTCCTCCTTGTGATTCTCATAATTGGTGTGTGGTTTAAGTCCCATTCATCTGGAGGGAGCTGATAGGGACTGGAAACAGTTTGAGCTGAATTTGCCTCTAGTGACACAAAGGTGCCAGTCTCAGCTTGTCAGTGGCCTCTTGTCTCCTTCCCACCCATCAATTCCTGCTTTATTTTAAACAAAACACCCTCCAGTGTCCTTAACCTCAGGGAACCAGCACATGCAGCTCTGCCCATTTAAACTAAAAGCACAATGTACATAGAGTTTAGAGAAATAACAGGAGGAGAAAGGTGCGATGAAGTCCCATGTGTCCCTCCCCAAAAGGAGCTTTTAACGGCTGGAAAGTTGTAGAAAAATGTTAACCTCCCAAACCAGGAAAGAGTACATACTTTCCATTTACATAAAAGGAATTCTCTATACCCACAACTCTGGCCCTTTCTAAGTTTACTTACTACCTATGAGAGAGCATTCAAATCCACTCTGGTTCATTCTCTTCAATGGCTGTATTGTATTCCATCGTATGGTTATATTTAATTGATCCAAGCAATTTTCTATTGATGGTAGTTTCAGAGGCATACAGTTTTTCACGTGGTGGGTTTGGCAACAGAAGTCTCCTGGCTGGAATGTAGGGTGTAGTGGTCATTTGTGTGTTGGTCTTCTTGAAGGCATCCGTCAGCCAATGGTCAAGCCCATGGACTCTTTGAGAAACTCCATCTGGCTGTGAGGCCCCACCATGGGAGAGGTCAGGGCTCCAAAACTGAAAGCAAAGAGGTACGAAGGTGTGTGGGCCCCTGGGTCCCATATGGGGCTTCTGTGGGGAGTGGAGGAGAACACTGTCTGGGAGTCTGAGACATGGACGCTGGTTCTGCCCCTGCAGAAGAGTAAGGGACACCAGGAGCCTTTGCTGTACTCCAACTCAGAGCCAGCCACACGGACATGCCGTGGCTCTCCCCCTGTCCCAGGGACAGGTGTTACCAGGTCCTGCAGGTAGAGGTGGAGTCACCTGTCCCAGGTCAACACTACTGTGGTCCTGTGGTGTGTGCCGAGGTCCCTTCTCAGATAATTCTGAGTTTGAAATTATTTCCCCGCCACCCCTGCCCTGGCCTCCTTTATGACTTTTCCTGCCTTCTTCTTTCAGGATAAACTAAGTGAAGTCAACAAGCTCAATATGAGCGCCTACTCTTTGCAGGACACGTTTTCCCCCTATCCTGTGGGTTTCCAAATGGGAGGCACAGTTGCCTAAAGGGCTCCAAGGTTTCAGATCACCCCCGTGGGGCCATAGACTCAAGAAGCCCACCTTCTGGTGGCCTCCTTGGGAAGTCATCACAGGATGCCCTCCTGACATATGGGACAGCTGGTGTGAGAGTGGGGTGGCTAAGGAAGTGGGTCCTCTCTGCCTTCAGCCTCTCCTGCCAACCTGAGGAGCCCGGGGCTCCTCCCAGGCCTCGCTGTGAGTTCCGGCTCTGAGTGTGCTGAAGACTGGGCATCAGAGGCTGCACCAGGGCTCAGGCTTCGACTTGGAGCGGGAGGGAACTTAGAGGTTCCTGGAGCTCAAGGTGGAGGGGCTGGTGGTTGGGGAGGCCAGACAGATGCTTCCCCAGGTCTGGAGACTGAAGGGGGAGGTGCCTGCTGTCAGAAGATGCCAGACACCTGCCCCCTCTGCACACCCACGCTGCCAGCACCCACCTGGGCCAGTGCCCACGGGAAACTGACTGGGAGAAGTAGATTGACAGCAAGTAGCACTGGTCTCAGGCCTCTGCTGCCATCCAGTCCCTGTGCGGTCAGCAAGGCTGTGGGACCTCCCCAGACTCCTTCAAGGTTTGAATAACAACAATGGCAGCCATTCATGCACAAGTTACCAAGGCAGGCGCTCTCTAAGCCGATCCCTTTTCTAAACCCCAGGACAGCCGGCAAGCCAGGTAGCAACACCCACATATTACAGATAGGAACATGGGAGCTAGAGCAGGGTCCAGCTCAGTGTCCCAGTGTACAGCACACTTGGGAACTGGGCGGACTAAGCGGGAGGCTGATGGAGGGAGGAAACCTGGGTGGCAGGCTGGGGTGGCCAAGAGGTGGCTCTGGCTGGGGCACAGGGAAGCAGTTGCATTATAGAAGCCCTTTGGGCCTTGTCTTTCTTGAATGGGGCTATTTAGTGGTGAATCCGTAATGTTGGAGCAGATTGGACTCCTTGGCAAATCCCTTGGCAAAGTCCTTGGCAGGCTCTCCCTAATGGAACATCCAGAGAGAAAAAGTCCCCTGTCCTCCTCCATGGCCCTCATAACCTCCGGCCCCACCCCCGGGGATCTTGTTTGCTCTGGCAGACAGGGAGTCCATTCAGAGCCCTCGGGTGGCACAGGCAGAGTCTGGCCCGGGAGCCTGGCCAGGCCGCGTCTGGAGGGGGGTGTCGGGGGCCCTCTAGAAGGCTGATCCTGCTGGGGAGGGGCGGTGTGCTCACTTTACCCTGGCCTATGAGAATGACTGACCTTACAGTTCCGTCTTGGTCCGTAAACCAGAAAGCCAGTTCCAGCTGGTGGTACCAGGGCTGGTGGGCGGGTGTCCGGTGCCATCCTGCCGCGGGTGGGGCCGCGGTCTGTGCCAGCCGCAGGGAAGGCAGTTCCAGGGCCAGCAGCAGCTCCGGGCGGGTGCCAGGCTGCGCACACAGGGAGAATGTTAGCTGTATCTGCCCCCGGCTTTGGACACCCACAGCTTCCCAGCGTAGCACTTTAATTACGCTGCCATCAGACGGCTTTGTTTTTAGACAAGGAGGGGCTGCCCAGGCCTTTTTATTTTTCCACGGATGGGTAAGACTACCTTACCTTAGGCTCGAACCCCATCTGATTAGACCGGGGCTGTGAGTGACTTCCAGGCTGCCGCCCAAACTGCCCCCAGGGTCTCCCAGCCTTGGGAGTCAGACAGGTCCTCATTTCCAGCCTCTTGCCGGGGCAGCCCAGCCCCCACGTGGTAAGAAACCTGGCAGCCCAGGGATGGCCCCTCACAGGGAGAGCAGAACCAGCGCAAGGAATATTGGCAGCTTCTCCCTCCTGCCTTTCTTGTTTGCCACAAGTGTCATGACTAGCTGAAGGTTATTATGTTTAAATATTAAAAAATGCTTAGCTAAATACGTAGGCTTGTTTGCTTTTGCTGATAGTAACAGTCTACCCACAGAACCCTTTCAAACCTCTTCAGTGTTTTGGAAAGTGGATAAGGGACTCATTCAGTGACGCGCAAGTTTGACCGGAGCCAGGAATGAAGCATGGATTTCATGAAATGAGGAATAGCCTCAGACCACACACAGAGACATTTCTGAACTCAGGGCTGCGGCTCGCTCTCTCTCGCTCTCTCTCTCTCTCTCACACACACACACACACACACACACACACACACACACACACACACACACACACACACACACACAAACCCAGTGCCACCAGAACACAGCTGGAAAAGTTGGAGCCGAATGGAATGGTTGTGTGGGGAGGCAGGAAACACACACACACACACATTTCCCCCAAGAATGAGGCAGATTTTTGGCGACTTTCCTCCGAGTTCAGTGATCCAGGGAGTGTTCCTGGCAGCCCTACTGCCCAGGCACTGGTCATAGGAATCAGGTGGCCTGACTGGACACGGCGTTTCTTCATATCATACAAGTCTCTGTTGGTCACGAGGAATGCAGGGCCCCACAAAACTGAGATTGTCAGTTGTTCTAGGAGAAACTGGGGCAAAACTATGCATCTACCCCTTCATGGCGGACTTCACACAGAGTGAACTGAGCCTGCCTGGAGCCCTGTTTGAAGTTTGGAAGATCTTAAGTTTTCTTTTTTTCCCTTTTGAACTTTTATGTAAATGGGGGTTCCACTGTATCCAGGTAGAGAATGCGACAGTTCATTCAAGAAAGATTTATGGTGCTTCTCAGGCACAATGAGTGGGGGTGAGTATGTGAGATGAGGGCAGGGTGAAGGAGCACAGCCCCCTGTCCCTCCAGCCCCAGGGTCCTAGTCACATGTTGTAGGGCAGCTCCTTATTAAAGTGATGAGCTCCCCAAAAGCCTCAGCCAAGGCAGACATCACCACCATGTTTGGCTTGGCCGGCAAAGCCTGCAGGGTTTTTGTGGCTCTTGTTTCTTCCCCTCACCATCCACTGCCTCACACTGTGATGGTCCTTGGGGAGGTGGGGGAGGGGAATTGCCAGCACCTCCTCAGGCTGTTCCCACTTGCCTCTCACCAGGGAGCTTCAAGGACAGTGACCTGGAGAGAAGACTTGCGTGCCTTCTTTCTTCTTACGCTCACGCTTTTGAAATGAGAAGACGATTTTGCCAAGAATAAATACAAAGTTGGAAGCCCCGAGGTTCTGGTTTCATTTGGAATGAAGAACCCACATAGTTCCAGGATGTCTCAATAGGTCACACGAGTTCTCAACCTCAGGCAGCACAGACCATCAGGAGAAGGAGTTCTCTTTCCTGAGCTTTTTTTGGGTTTTCCCGAAGCTTCCTCACATTCTGAGACCATGCGGGTGACATTGTTGATCCTGGCTTCTCCCATCCACAGCATGAACAGAGAAGGAACAAGAGCCAAACCGGGGGTTCCTGGCTGAGTGGCCACTGTGCATTCAGGAAGGTCTCCTCCCTCCATTCCCTTCCTGGGTTGACGCCAGCTCTGATGATGATGTCACCTCCCACAATAAACTCACTGATATTCTAGCCCAAGAGCTGCCCTTCAGTCCCTTTGCCCTCTACCCTTAGGAATTTGTGGCCTCAATTCATGTTGCAAACTTCTGCCTCCAAGGGGCTCTGCTCCTGCACCTCTACCCCTCCCGTGCATGTCGCTGCCGCCTCCAGGGCACCTGGTGAACAGTGGGCTGGCTCAGTAGCAGCCACATGTCCTCCTGGGAACCAGCTTCTCATCTGTGGCCCCACGGGGCCACACTCAGGTCAACCCAACTCCACAGGCCTCCCAGGAAGGGCAGAAGAACACCATGTTTTCCAGCAGCGAAACAGAGACCATGATTTTCATCTTGTAGGACAGTGTGAAGATAAAGTGAGATTTCTCCCTTTTCTTTATATCAGCAAATATTTATGTATCAATTATCTATTATGTTCCAGGCCCAGAAAATTGCTAATTCCCAGGTATTTGATAAACATTATGGAACACATTAGCAGAAAAAGGAGTAAGAGAAAGGGAAGGACTTTTTTACACACAGCCATTCAGGCATCCAGACCCCCTCCTTCTTATGGTCCTGGAAGTGTCTCCATCTATCCAGTGGAAGGGGAAAAAGGCCAAGATCATGTGCAGGAGGGGTATTGGGAGTGACAGTCAAACTTTAGGGACAATTGTAGATTTATACAAAGTTATAAGAAGTACAGAAGGATCCTGTGGACCCTTCATCCCCAGGGTCCTGCCAAAGGCCAGGGTGGGGGGTCCTGAAGGGCTGTGTCCTGGCCGAGAATCATAGAGATGTGAGTAGTGCTGCTGACAGGTGCTTATCACCCCACTCAAATAGGCTCCCTGATGGGTACTCTTGGTGGGCTGAGGACTGGAGCCCAGGCTGTGAGCAATCATGGGATATCTACAGGAGGCAAGCTGGTGTGATGCATGGCACCATCCTTAGATGACAGATGAGACAAGGGTGATGTGCAAATAAAACAGGTGGAGAAAGAGGGATGCAAATATTCATTTAATTACCTGAGGCTGAAGGGGCTCCATGGATGGCATTAGACGGCTGTGTGGTCTTTGACAAACCGTTTAACCTCTCTGAGACGGTTTCCAACATCATCAATAAAATAAAGAGCACAACACCTTCTTCCAGGGCCTTATGAGGCTAAATGAAAGCCTTTATGAGAAGAACTTTGTGTGCTCCATGCACATATACTCTATTTTAAATAAACAAATAGCAGTTTTAACCTTTCCTTGCTTCATGGAGACTATAGTCCACATTTCTGAGGGTTAAAAATTACATTAATCTTTAATACAGTCTGCTTCTTGGGTTTTGCCATTGACATTGTTTTTAGAGAAACAAGTTAAACCAGAAGCAACTTTAAAATAGCTTCCAAGCCTGTACTTCAGTTTTAAGATGTTGATAGACAAATTTGCTCAAAAGATGGGCTAAAATCCAGCCATCGACAGATTAATTTAGTTCAAAAGTTGCCTGTTTATAATACTTTGAAAATGTCTTATGGTCTGTTAATCCCATGTGAAAGAATTTACCTACTGATAAGGCCTTTTAAATACCAGCAGATGATTTAAAAGATCAGAAAGAAAGAAAAGAAGAAAAAGAGAAAAAAAAATTGACTTTGGTTGATTTGTCCGAAAAATCATATGCCTTTTTATAGGTAGTAAAATTAATACATAGCTATTGATGGATACATAAGGAAATATACAAAGAAAAAAGTAATAGTCACTCTAATTTCCACAGCCCAGATATAAACACCACTATTTTTAAAAAAATGTTTATTTTTGAGAGAGAGAAGACAGAGTGTGAACACAGAAGGGGCAGAGATAGAGGGAGACACAGAATCCAAAGAAGGCTCCAGATTCTGAGCTGTCAGCACATGGCCTGACATGGGGCTCAAACCCACAAATCGTGAGATCATGACCTGAGTCAAAGCTGGATGCTTAACCAATTGAGCCACCCTGGTGCCCCATCACCACTATTTTTTAATTCCCTCCTCTATTTCATTTTTAACCAGCAAGAATAGTGATTTTCATATCGTGCTGTTATACCACAGAGTCCTGCCAAAGTAGACAACTCATTTTAATTAACATCAGAAGACCTTTTAGGGTTTTTTAACCATTAAAAAATATATATTTACCCTCCAATATCTCTAGTTGTCCAGCAATATCTGCTTTGATTGTGTGTGTGTGTATATATATGTATATATATATATATATATTTATATATATATATATATATGTCTCTTTTAGAAATTCCTGGAAACTTCTAGTACCTTCTATCTCACTGGTGTAAAAGAACACAGCTTTTAGGACCACACTGGGATTCATTCATGACCACAGATGCTGAGGAGCCCAAGGACAACAAATGTAGGGAGAGAAGGGGATGCATGAGTCCTGTCTCACACATCCCTTTCCCCACGGGTATATTTCATGACCACCATCGTAGACTGGAGATTGGGGCTCAGTCCCTGTCCTACCTTCCTTCCACTCACCCTCCTCAACTGGAGGGGTTGGAACGCTGCACAACTTTACCAAACTCTCTTGCACCTGAGCATTTGCATGTGATTTTGAGTCTGCCACTTACCTCTACGTGTGACAGGTTTAGAATATGTGAGTGAAGCAGAGACAGCATCTGTGGGATCTAGATGAGCCTGTGGACATCAGGAGGCATAGGGGCCTTCTGCTTAGCCGGCCTGGATGGTAGTGAGTGGGTGTGTTTTCTGGAGCCTGTAGAGTAGTGGCTGTTTCTTGATTACAAAAGAGGCAGCAGCTCCTTGGTGGCTCAGTTCTGCAGTGTGGTTTGGGGATTATCTCAGAAAGTTCAGCCTATGGTTGGTTTTTTTAGCCTTCTTACCGATTTGTAAGTCATTTTGCTTAATTAAGCCCAACTCACTCACACTAGCTAGAGTAGATTCTGTTCTCTGCAGTTGAGCCCCCCACTGATACTGCTGTGGTACTGGATCTATTTTGAGCATCTGTGATGAGTCCATGTTGTAGGAAGCAAGAAGGGATCTGTCAGAGAAGTGCTAGGATTGCTTGCAATGTGCCAAACTAATGCTAAGTTAATTCCTCTCAATAGCCATAAGAGCTTCTTACTATTATTCCTCCTATCATCCAGAAGAGGAAACTGAGTCACTGGATTCTATTATTTTCCCAGGGTAAACAGACAAAAGCAAGCTTTGTTCTTGTGCAGTCTGGCTGCGGAACATACCCTACCCTATACCACCCTGCCTATGGTGCAGTCGGATGGTTCGTCTAATGTGTCCATTCTTTTGCAAGGCATAAAAGCAAACACCATAAAGTACACAGTTATGAGGTATGAAGTAAGCTGAGTTTTGACTCTTTGAATTTGCATCTTAATTTGCAGGTTTATGAATCAGACCTGAGAGATTTTCAAATCTGAGCTTAAACAAGAGACCACAAAGATCTCACTCCTATTATGTTTTCCCATGTGGAGTATTCACACTCTCTTTTCCACCCTCCCCTACCACCATCCCTCAGCAGAAGGACTTACCATAAGAAGCCTGTTTAGCTCTTAAAAACTGATTTTTTTATGTCTTGCATTTGAAATCTGGTCTATTAACCAAGCTAATAACATATTTTTAGTCTGTTCCCAAAGAGGGCTGGGTGTATGAATCACCCATACTATATGGTTCTTGCTTTCTTTGTAGGGAAAATTAGCAGAGGAAAATGCTTTTCTCATTACTCCTCCACAGAGATAATTTATCACTATTTGAGGAGTTGTGTGTTTCTGTGGATGCTTGGTTTGAAATTGCAGCAAACACTCTGACTTCTGCAAAATTCCACTTATTTTCTGCATGGAATGCAGCTCAATGCACCAAGGTCTTCCATACAGAATAGTCCTATTAATAATAGTCCTGCAACCCCACTTACACCTAAAGCCTCGCAGCTGCTGGTATCAGGTTGCTTGAGCTTGTAAGTTCACTGTAAATGTCTAAGATTATCCCCTCTATTCTTGTCCTGCTCCAACCAGCACAAAAAGGGGCAATGCTAACTTGATGGAATTAAAAAAAATGCCAAACCCACACAAAAAAATTCAGGCCTGGGTGTAACACTCAACTGCTAAGTCTGAAATCTTTCCTTGAGTGAATCCTCCGCAAACCAGGTCAGTCCCAAAAGTTGACGCTACCTTAGCCAGAGAGGGGCCCATGGCGCCATTAAAAACTCTTGCCAGTTGGTTACCCCAGACAATGTAAATACAAAACTGGTGCTTGTGTTTACTTAAAGTTATTGGCTTCGGACTCATTCCTAGTAGACAAAGATTATCTTGTTTACAGCAGCATCCAGATGATGGACAAGACTCTGTATAACATAAATTGAGCTATGCAGGGTTGGGGGGGCACCCATTAGTGTAAACAACTTCCTTGAATCAAAACAAATCCTGCCAAGGCTCAAGCTGGAATTCATTCTATAGCTTCAAGTTGACTTGTTCCAACATTAAACAACCACAAAAGCAGAGGGATAAGAACTGGTGTCCAAGGCATGTGAGCCTGTCCCTTTAACTTCTGCATTTTTTGCAGGTGTTTCTGTCTGTGCCATGCTGCCCTGTTCACTTCTCTGCAAATGCTGTCACTCCTGTCACTTCTCAGGATGCTGTGGCTGTGAGCTGGACATCCATACAGAAGTAAGGAACGGAGAGGGGCCCTCCTGAAGAGTTGTTATTGTTCACTTGAAAGCATTTGGCCTGGGGGCTAAACCCAGACTTGGGAACCTTAGCGAACTGAATGATATAGAGACAGCTTTTAGGATTTCAGAGTAAATGTGAAGAGCCTGATGATGAGTTCTGCCTGGTCTGGGATTCAGACTGGCTTGGCATTGGTGACACGGCCCTGCTGAGATTTATTCACATGAGCAGCCGCAGGGTCTGCTGGGAAGACTCATCTATGTGAAGACAGAATCCAGCAAAAGAGCCAGTCCTCTAGAGACAAATGACTACAGATCCCACTTGATGACACGTAGCAGCAAAGACTCCTGAGCAGGACAAGTCCTGGCTGGGGAACACAGTGACCACCAGAAGGGGTTGGGGACAGGAAGGAAGAGCAGGAGTGACAGAGGTCACAGCTGGGAACCACCTAAGGAAAAGGAAACTGTGTGGGGGTAGGGTGAGTTGGGGAGGAACAGGACAGAGGGAGATCAGGATGCTGCCTCAGAGAAGAAGAGGAATGAATAAATGAATGAACAAATGAAGTGTCCCCTGCTCCAGCACAGCAAAGGTGATCCAAGAACTGGAAGGGACAGGCTGGGAAGGGCTGGCAGGACTTTGTTTCTCTGAAAGTCATTTTCCTCTCAGGTTTTCTCCTTCTGCTGTCTATATCTTCTGTAGATTAGGACCACATCTTTATTTTGGTTCCCTTGGTGTCCCGCAGGTGGTAGGATCTGGCATGGTGGCGTGACTCTGGGCCGGCTCTACTATCCGATCACTGTCCTGCCCTGCTTTCTAGAGAAGGCTGCCCGCTTAGAGCAGCTAGAGTTTGGAGTGCTCCTCTTGGCTGTGTACAGGGCGCTATGCCTCCACTCTTTAGAAAAACCTTCCAGAGGCCCCAAGGCACAAAGAGAAGCTACATTTGCCTCCATCATCTGTTGGCCTGAACCACTCTCCACAAGCGTCAAGACCTTTGGTATCCGAAGTCCTGGGTGGTTCCACCGTCCTTGACTCCACTGATCCTTTCCTTCTCTTAACCTCATCCACCTGTACATGTTCCTCCAGACTGGAAAATTCACTCTGACTTTTTATATCTTGCCCTCCCACCTCTAATTCCCATGCATGTGTGCTTTGATTTCATGGACAGCTCTAGGCTCGTGTCTTCTCCATGTCCTTCATCTATAAGATGGGAGCCTTATGGCCCCATTTGATTCTCTGATTCTCATGCCACCAACCCCTCTACCTCTTGCCCCTCAGACCTCTGCCAGGGCCTGCATGCCAAAGCTGGACTCTGGATCAGTCCCATTGTCTGCCCTCTCTGTGCTTACTCTTGGCCAATATATGGTTTATTGGTTGCTCATAAAGATTACCCCAAAGCTTAACGGCGTAATACAACAAACACATTATCTCACATGGTTTCTGTGGGCTTGGCTGGTGGCTGTGGTTCAGGGTCTCTCACGAGGTTGCAGAGAAGCTGTTGGCCAGGGCCATGGTACCTAAGGGCTTGACTGGGGTTACTCCATACAGGGCTGCTGGCAGGGGGTCTCAGCTCCTGGCCACAAGGGCCACCCCATAGGACTACTTGAGCATCCTTATGACATGGCAGCTGTCTTCCCCAAAGCAAGTGATCCAAGCAGGAAAAAGGGCAAAAGGGAAGCTGCATGGGCTTTTGTGACCTGTCATTGGAAGTCTCACACGTCACTGTCTCTTCTGCTACATTTTGTTTTTTAGAGAAAGCCAGCCCACATTCATGGGAGTGGCATACTTTAACACCCTACAGTTTACCTTATTCTCTTCCTCTCATGAGAGCAATCAAGCTGCTTTCCTGCCCCCTTGACTGCAGCCAGAGTCAACTTTGAAATCTTGACCCTGGGGAGAAATTGCATCCACCTTCTGGAGAAGGTGCACAGGCAGATGAGCCCTGGTGGATTCCACAAATAAGCCATGGGGGAAATGCTGATGGGTTTGCTCCAGCCTAGCTGGGCCCTTCTCTGTGCATCTTCTCCATGACCGCAGGGGACTCTCCTTGGTGGCACATCCAAGTCCGCCTCTCTCCTCAGGACCAGACACCACACTACTCTCAGCAGGCAGTTTGCCTCTAACTTCATCGCCTCCTCTCCTCTTGCACAAATGAATCTACATCATAAACTTATTTTTCCTCCCGTCTTAAGGGAAGAGGGGCTTCTCTCCTTTTATTCTAGTTGGATCATTCTGGATCCAATTCCATCCTTCCAGCAATCGGCACAGACTTCTCTCAATCTTTCATCTGTATACTGGATTCCCTGCCCAACTATGAACAAACTCATGTTTGTTCCAGACTTTTCTTTTTAAAAGATGAAGCAAAATAGCAATCCATTCTTGGCCCGCTCTCTCTACCGCAATAACACACCCACTGCATCCTTCAGGGACTGTCCTATGTCTTCTTCACTTCACAGTTGGGCTTCTAGAAAGAGTGATCTGCACTTTGGTCACTTCTCCCATTCTTTTTCACCACTCCCCACCTTTCAATCCCCCTGCAGTCTAGCCTCTACCTCTCCATGATTCTGATGGGGGCTCCACCGAGCCAGCTCCACAGAATATCCTGCTTTGTGTGACCTCCACATAGCCTTGGACTCGAAGTTGATACTTTCTTTCTGTTGACACCCTCTCTCCCCATCCCCTTTGGCTCCTCGCTCCCCTCTGACTCCATGATTCCTCCTAGAATGCTCTTGGTGTCGCTGAGGGACCTCACCAAACTCAAGCTCCTTCTCCTCCCTGGCCTTTCTCCACTTAACAGTCTTTGCTCAGGAATTCAGAACTTACTGCTCAGCTTCCCTTGGCACCCCTTCACTTGGCTGTCACTCGTGAACCTTAACCTTAACATGTCCCAAACTAGACGAATCATGTTTCCTCTCAAATATAACATCCTGGTCCAACTCAAGCCAGAAACTGGGAGCCTTCCATCTTTCCTCCCATATGACCAATCAATTAAGTAATCTTGGGAAACAGCAAAACAACAAGGACAACAAGGACAAAGGCTGAGGCCATATTGCTGGGATTTCCAGCTCCTGCTGCCACCTCTCAAGCTGCTGACATAGATCAGGTAAGGCCCTTAACCTCTGGGCCTCTGTTTCTCATTGGTAAACTGGGCGTAATAACAGTATCTCCTCTATAGGCATGTTGTGCTGGTGATAGGGAGTAAGAGCCAAGAAACAGTTGCTCTGACCATCCAGTCCTCTTCCCTCTGGTGACAGACATTGCCCAAGCAGTACTGCTCAGGGTCTAATCCACAGACCAGAGCAAATTTGGGAAATGTTTGCTAATTGGTCTGTCGAGGGGTAAGTGCAGAAGTTGAGAGTCAGTGTTTTAAAATTATAACCCTGAAGTATTTTAAACAGTTACAGGGCCCAATGGGTAATTTTATACATGTTAAATCTCATAATAAAAAGTTGGGGCTTCACTTCACACCCGTTAGGATGTCAACTATCAAAAACCCAGATGGTAGCAAGTGTTGGTGAGGGTGTGGAGATGTTGGAACCCTTGCACACCGTTAGTAGGAATGTAAAATGGTGCAGTCGCTGTAGAAAAGAGTATGGAAGTTTCTCAAAAAATTGTTTTAAAATTTATTTCTTTGTTTCTTGAAAGAGAGAGAGAAAGCAAGGGAGGAGCATGGAGAAAGAATCCCAAACAGGCTCTGCGTTAATAGTGCAGACGCAGGGCTGGATCCCACGAACCATGAGATCATGACCTGAGCCAAAACCAAGACTCTGACTCTTAACTGACTGAGCACCACCCAGGTACCCTTCCAAAAACCTTTTTTTAAAATTACCATGTGATCTAGCGATGATACTTCAGGGTATAGTCCCCAAAGAATTGAAAGCGGGAATGTGAAGAGGTATTTGCACCCCTGTGTTCATAGCAGCATTATTCACAATAGCCAAAAGGTGGAAGAAACCCAAGTATCCATCAGAGGATGAAAGGATAAACAAAATGTCGAATATTATTCAGTCTTAAAAAAGAAGGAAATCTGGTCACGTGCTACAACATGAGTGAATTTGAGGACATTATGCTAAGTAAAACAAGCTGTATGCAAAAGGACAAATACTATATCATTCTGCTTATAAGAGGTCCTTGTCTAGAGTAGTTGAAGTCACAGAGGAAGAGGGGAGAGTGCTGTCAGGGCCTGGCAGAGCGGGCTGGGGGGCTGCTGTTTAATGGGTAGTTTCAGTTTGGCCAGATGGAAAAGTTCTGGAGACTGTCTGCACAGCACTGTGTCTCCATTGAACACTACTGACCTATATACTTTTAAATATGGCTTTGGGGACCCTGGGTGGCTCAGTTGGTTAAGTGTCCGACTTCAGTTCAGGTCATGATCTTGCAGTTTGTGAGTTCGAGCCCCGCATTGGGCACTGTGCTGACAGCTCAGAGTCTAGAGACCACTTAGGATTCTGTGTCTCCCTCTCTCTCTGTCCCTCCCCTGCTCTCACTCAAAAATGAATAAAACATTTTAAAAAATACTGTTTTAAGTTTATTTTATTTCTGAGTGAGAGCGCACATGAGGAGGAGAAAGGGAGAGTGAGAAGGAGAAAGAGAATCTCATGCAGGCTCCATGCTGTCAGCACAGAGCCTTGGGCTGGGCTCGAACTCACAGACCGTGAGATCATGACCTGAGCTTAGATTAAGAGCTGGATACTTAACCTGCTGAGCCACCCAGGTGCCCCGACTGAAATGTATACTCAAAAACGATTGGAGTGGTAAGTTTTATGTTATGTGTGGCTTTATCTTAATTAAAATAAATTTTTTATTATTTATTTTTTGGGGAGCACAGAAGCAGGGAGGGGCAGAGAGGGGGGACAGAGGATCTGAAGCAGGCTCTGTGCTGAGGGGCTGACAGCAGTGACGGTGATGTGGAGCTCTAACTCCTGAACTGGGAGATCATGACCTGAGCCAAGGTCAGGTGCTCAACCTACTGAGCTACCCAGGTGCCCCTAAAATTCTTTTTAATAAAAGATTAGGGCTTATATTTTGTATGTCTTTTTAAGACTACATTTTTCCGATTATTCATTTTACAAAAGAATCTATCCAAGAATTGGGACAAAACACGGCACACTACAGATGCCTTTAGAAGCACTACCCTGAGTCAGGTTCACCTCCATTACTTCCTGGACTCTGACCCCTCTCCCAACCATTCTCAAACCTGACCACAGTGACTGTTACTAAAGAGCAAGGCTCACCTTGTGTCTGTCTATCTTCAATAAAGATTTTCTGTTGTTTCATACTTGCTTCAAGGGAAACCTCAAACCCCTTAGCTGGGCACACGGAGCCCCCTGGGCTCCAGTGACGCCTCTGCCTGGCCTCATGGATCCTCATCCTGTGACGGATCTGACGTCCCTCCCAGATCCCTGGCACCTTCTCCTGATTGCAATGCCTTTGCTCCTGTGTCCCACCCACCTAATTCTTGTGTGTTGAAGGCCAAGGAGGCCTCCTCTGAAGGTCTAGGACTCACTGTTCCCACATTGTATGATTAATCACAGGGAAATGAGCCTCCTTGGCATTGACAAAAATGTAAGACGCTGCACAGTAAGAGGTCAGGTAGTGATGGGCCATAGGAGGAAAGCTTTAGGCAAGCGAGCTCCTTGGCACTGCTCAGATGCAGCTGGAGGGCCCTCTGGCCTCTCGCATGTGTTTCTGGGTCTCCTGTGTTTCCTTCTCCCGATGCATTAATACGCTGGAGTGACCTGGGCGTGCTTCAAAGCTGGCAGGTGGTGGCGTCAGACAACAGGGCCTATTGGCAAGAACTGTCTTGAAGTGCTCGGAAGATTCTGTCTTTCTGTTCAACCTGGGAGAACAGAGAGGGGCTTTGGGCCAGTTTTCTAAAAAAATTTTTAATGTCTTATTTTTGAGAAACACAGAATGTGATCCAGAGAGGGGCAGAGAGAGAGGGAGACACAGAGTCCAAAGCAGGCTCCAGCCTCTGAGCTGTCAGCACAGAGCCCGAGGCAGCACTCGAACTCACCAATTGTGAGATCATGGCTTGAGCTGAAGTCTGACACTTAATCGACTGAGCCACCTAGGCGCCCCAAGCCAGTTTTCTGATGTGCTTTCCAACCTGCAGATTGTGGATTGGGCTGAGCTGGTCACCGTGACCCCGAGCAGATTGGCCATGTGACTGCTGGCTCCTTCTTGGCTTCTTTCTGGGTGGGTCCCATGGCAGCCTGGGCCTCCCTGCCCCATCCTGTGGGAGAAATCCACTCGCTGCCTGCCGGTGCTGGCCAAGATCTTGCTCGGGGTGGGGGTTGGGGGGTGTCTGGATTCGAACCGTGTGCCCAACTCAAAATAACATTTTTGAGTGAATATTGAATGACTGCAGACAGAAAGGGCCTCTCTTCATGACGCCTACAAGAAGGGGCATTGTCATTCTGAGGCCCGCTGTCCTCCCTGGATGCCTAGATCCTAGCCTCCTGGTGGCAGTGGTTTTTTTTTTTTATTAAAAAACAGCAAAATATCTTTATATTATACACAGATCCAATGTAGGAATTAGGAATTATTTATGGTTTCCTGCAATCCTCCCAGGTATAATATGTCAGATTCAAACTGGAAACTATGTCTGGAATGAAATCCTACTTGAAACGGTTTCTTGTGGTTCATATTAATGACTGGTGACTGGCGGGTTTACACAAACAAAATGAATATTATAATTTGGTGGATAAGCAAATAAATTACTTTTATAGGGTTTAGACACTTTCCATAGAAGCTTTGATTTATCCAAAGAGGCGTCTATGCATACAGGTCACTAAATTGCCAACATGAAACCCTTGAGTCCTTGTTCTTAGATTAAATGGGAGCTTGGGCCCCAGTCTACGCAGACTTCCTGCTTAAATGGGGAAATAAAATGCTTGATAAGTAGAAAGATTCTTTGTTGACATTTTTAAGCCAGCTGGGAGCCTTGAGAATTTGAGAATGGACCTTTTCACAGGCCATTCAGTGCCGGATGGAGTCTGAGGAAGACAAAGGCATTTTAGAGATGGCCACTACTGTCTCTTGGCCACTCAGGAGTTTTCTGCCACCCTCAGGCTCTTGGTGAGATCTCCGCTGGTTTTAACTGCCCCAAGGTATGACAGGGACTTTTTGGGTTTTCATTGCCCCTGGAGCGTGACATTACTGACAGATAAAAAGGCTCCCCAGGACAGCTATCAAAGCAGAAGGCTGCATTTGTATAAATACCGAAACAAACCCATAAGGAAAATATATGGCGAGAGACAAACTCTCAGAATCTCAGAGATAAAGGTAAACAAGCTGGTTGCAGTGACAGAGCCAGTCCACTGCTGGGGTTCACAAGAAATGTCTCCTGAAGGAGCTGTCCCAGGCACACCTCCTACGTGGAGACACCAGGCTGAGAAGCAGAGGCTGAGCTAGGTGCTCAGTGTAACTGCTGTTTTAGCAAATCAGGGCTGCTCTGCTCAGCTCAAGCTGCAGCAATGAGATGGATCTGCTCTTTCCTGGAGGATCCGGTGGGAGTCATGGGGGTAACTTTTCAGATCTGGGGTCCCTGGTCTTTCCTTGATGAATGAGTGCTGGCCTTGGAGCTCAGGGTGTGTGTAAGAAGGTTTCTGGGGGCAGGATAGCTGGGCCAGGCCCCGGAGTCTGAGGACGGGGAATGTGCAAGCTGCCACCACCACCTCCTGCCTCCAGGCACAGAGCTCAAGGGCAGGCCTCCAGACAGACCCATGCCATTCCAGTGACCCATGACGTGCCACTAATGAGCTGGGAGCTTGTTTTAGTTTTTCTACACTAATGAGTCTAACCTTGTCCAAAGTAAGCTGGATCTAATAAAAAAAAAAAAAAAGATAGTGGAATGTCCTCATGCGGTTAACATGGATGGGAGATGACCAGGCAGCTGCTCCCGGAATAGGTCCGTATAAAGGGCTCCCGGACAAGGTCTTGGGGCAGCAGGCAAAGAGGACAGGTCTGCAGTGACCAGAAAAGGTTTGTGTTACTGCAAAGCTGAACTAGGCAGTGGGTCCCCAGGGATGGGGAGGGAAGAAGGCTCAGGAATCTGTACACTTACTTTTTATTTGTGACCAGTTATATAAATACATATGCAAGCTGGTTGCTGCCCTAAGGGTTCTGGCACACAGCCAACCCATCCCCTGGGTCCTGGCACTTGGACACCTCAGCTTTCTAGCGTTTAGAAGGCAACTTGATTGGAGCAGGCTGTGGGTTTTGCTGATGCCAGGAAATTATTTTCTCTTGGATTCAAACCCTGCTTTGCTTGTCGAAAAATGGAGAGAGTGTATTCTGGAAAAGCGTTGGCAAGAGATACCTCATTCGGGTTATTTTGGATGCCTCCAGACACCCAGCACAGATCTCTGGGTGCCCTTGGTGTACAAGCAACAATTCAGGCCTTGAATTGAGTGTTGTCTCCTTGGGGACACCTTCCTTGACCAGTTTTGCTCAAAAAATAGCAAAAACCAAAACAGACAGAACAACATAAAATGACCCATCCTGGCCTCTTTCATTCCCACTTAATGCTACCTGGAAATATTTCTTTCTTTACTTGTTTATTATGCCTGTCCCTCTGGACATGAGGTCCATGAAAGCAGGAACTTTATTTGCAAGGCTCTATCCCTGGCATCTAAAACAGTGGCAGAAATATAGTACAGAATCACTGTGAAATGAATGAATGTACTCTAAAATGTACCCAGGATTTGTATTTATCAGGTTGGTAAGACATGCAGAAAAGACTGTCATGAAGGAAGAAGCCTATGCTCACAGGTTCCTAGAAACAGGAGGCATAGCACACCAGGCAAGGGTCCTAGGGGAACAGCAATTGTCCAACAGGAGGAAGGAGGAGAGAGGAGGAAGCATGGGCATGAGTCTTCACTGTGGTTTTCCAGGGAAGGAGTCAGTGAGCTGGCTAAGCAGCTGAGCAGATTTAGGATTGGCCGGTATGCATAATTTCTGCAGGCTCTGAGCCATGAGGGTGGTCCCTCATTGTCTAGCACCTGGTGCTGTGGCCGGAGAAATATTGCCTATAGTGCCTCCCAGACTGTAAAATCCAGAGAGAAGAGGTGGTTTGGAGTCTAAGTTCTGGATAGGGTAGTTTGCATATGAAAGACTGGCAGGCAAGTTGTTTGCTCTCCTTAGGAAATAGCTAACTCTGGGAGGGGCGGTCCCTTGCTTGGTTGGTCCCCAAGTTCCCAAGATGTCAAAGAATCATAAAACACAGGCAGTAAAAAACATGATCAAGAGAGAATGACTCTTTGACATGCATAGAAATGTAGAAGTTTACACAGATGTGAGAACTGTACATACTTGGAATGAGCTAAGACAACTGGGGATTCGTTCTATTTCTACAGGTTCCGAAATTGCTATGTTTCCTTTGGGTGGTTTTGCCAATGGAAATTTCAATGGGGAATGATCTTTTCTGACGTCACCTCTCCCAAAAGTTTATTGAAGTATAATGTGCTTTCAAGGAATTGTATAAGGTACAGCTCAAGAATGCTCACAAACTGAATAGACCCAGGAAACCAGCACCCAGATAAAAAAGAGAACATTACCAGCAGTTGGAGGTCCTTCTGTGTCCCTTCTGTTTCCTATGGCAACCACCATTGTGATGGTGCACAGGTTTTGTCTGTTTTTTACCTTCACATACATGGGTTCATCATTTTTTCTAATTATATTTGCAAAATTCATGCATATCATTGCATATAGTGGAAGACAGTTGATTCTCACTCTGGACAGTATCCCATTGGGTATATACACCACAACTTATTTATCCATTCAAATGTTAAGGACCACTTGGGGACTTTCCAGTTTGGGCCTGGGACCCCTCCACCAACTTTTTCCCACTCATGTGTCAGCCAGTCTTGCAGCTGAGAGCAACAGACCTTTCCCTGGGCAATTTGACTCAGAAAGGTGAATTTATTGGAACTCTTAGAAGTAGTTCATAGAAGAACAGGAGGGAGCAGCTGGGCTTTGAAAAGGATATGAATCAGGGGTCCCCATACTAGAAGATAAAGAACTTGTGGACAATCTCTTCAGATGAAATAGAAAGTGCCCCCCAACCCCCACCTAGAGCAGGGACTCCTATCTCTGTGGTGTGGAACACTAGTGGCCCACAGGAATTCTACAGTGTGGCATGAGGGGGAAAAAAGCTCCTGTGGCTAAGTCAGTTGGAAAAACTAGTTTAAAAAGGTTATACTTCTCAGCACCTTTAATACAAGGGAGTATATTTTAACCTTTAGGAGGGTAATATTTCTCAAACTTGACTTTTTTCATGGTGCATCAACTTTTATCTCAATGGGCATCAGTGTCCCAAGAAACACAGCATTAGGAAACACTGATCTAGAACACAGGATGAATGAAGGAGAATAGTGGGAAATACACTTTGGGATAAGTTTTTCATGCAAAGATAGGGGTTTGGGATGGTCTTTCTTTCTAGAAAATAGAGATCTTTGAAAATAGATGATCAGTGTTATATACTTTGGGCATAACCATCTGGTAAGTGTTAGAATAATAACATGCTGTTGCATATATTTTGCAGTTTATAGAGTACCTTCAAGTGCTTAGGTCAGTCCAGAGGGTGGGATTACGGAACGGATCACTGATGCAAAGCGCTCTTTGGAAGCTGAGAGCCACAGAAACAAAGGAAGACCCAGACACAGGTTCCTGTGCAAAACTAAACCAAGCTGTCCATTAACTCTGATGGCTGCCAACGTAAGATTTGCTTCTAGACTGGGATTGTAATTGCAGTCATGGGTGTGGGTGAGGTCACCTGGGAGAGAATGTAGGATAATGGCCTAGGAATAAGCCTTGGACAGTAGCAACACAGAGGCCATGGAGATGAAGAGGAACCTGCAGAGATTTCTCAGAAGGGGCAGCCAGTGACATCAGAAATAAATGAGGAAAATATTGAGATTCAGAAGCCAAGGTAAGATTGTGTCTCAGGAGAAGGAACAGGTCAACAGTCTTGATGCTTCAGAGAAGTCAGGTAAACATGGCTGCAAGATGTGGAGACACACCACTCAGATCCCCCTTTGGGAGAGAACGTGCCCCCAGGAGCACATCACACAGCCTCCAGCTGTGCCTCCAGGATCGCCTCAGTGTCTGGGCAAGGCCGTTCCTCCCAGGCAGCCCTCAGCCAATGCCTGAGGAGAGTGGTGTGAGGGCACGCAGGCGGCGGCAGGTAAAGCTTGCAGTACAGCTCTCCCTCCCCTATCCTGCTCCTTATCCTGCTCCCTCTCCTGCCCAGTCAGGGGCCCTCCCTGTCTTCTCCTTCCCACTTTCTTTTTCACAGGTGTTACCCTTACTGAGTACCACTAACTCCATCTCAGAGTCTGCTTCTGGGAGGACCTGGATCGGCACAGCAGCCGTTGGTGACGTCGGTGAGAGATGTTTAGGCAGTGCTATGAGGCTGGAAGCCAGACCAGGATGAATTATGAGTGAATACGAACTGTGTGAGTATGAACATTTCCTTTGAGAAGGCTCAGATGTCTCAAATGCATTTGGCCACTTGAGAACAGAAACTTCTCATAAGTGTTCTATAGTCCTCAGAAAGAGGTGTGCACCATACAAATGCAAATCAAAGTAATGATGACCAATCTGTTTCCCTTTGGTGACTACATCTTTCTCAAAGCTGTATTTCTTTTTGACACAAAGGAACATCCATCAAAAAACAGGTTGGTTAGCACTGCCTCCTCCTTTCCATTTATTGGATAATCCTTAATTTCTCACATTCTTTACCACTCTTACCAGATAATACCAAAGCTGTGTGAAAGCCCTGTTGGGTATGAAAGAGTTAAGAGAAGTCCTGAAATCAATGTTTTTCAGAAAAAGTAAACTTAGAATGTTTTCTCCAACAACCACTAACTAAAGGAAATTCCGGAATGCACTTCAGATAGTACAGAAAAGGCCCCTGATGGGCAGTTTGAGAAGCAGTAAGGATTGATGAACAAGGAAAGTCAAAATATGGGCTTAAGGTGTAAACAGAATTATCTGTACAAAACAACAATAATGTCCTGTAGTCCTTTTATAGATATAAAACATAATTTTTTTAATGTTTTATTTATTTTTAATACAGAGAGAGACAGAGCATGAGAGGGGGAGGGGCAGAGAGAGAAGGAGACACAGAACCAGAAGCAGGCTCCAGGCTCTGAGCTAGCTGTTAGCACAGAGCCTGACGCGGGGCTCGAACCCATGAATGTGAGATCTGACCTGAGCCGAAGCCAGAGGCTTAACCGACTGAGCCACCCAGGCGCCCCTAAAACATAATTTTTAAAAAGCATATAAATTAAGAGAGGAAGCTTGAGGTTGGTGTCTTTTCTGGAGTGTGGACCCAGTGCACGGGCTCCTTGGCTCAAGGAGCGTCCGAGGGGCAGGCATTTGGTGGAACTGCTGAGTTATATGGACACAGCTGGTATGTCCATACCATCGAAAGTAAGGCCCTTCTCCGAGAGCTGTGAGCAGGGAGAGAAGGAGGGCAGGCTGCAGGCTGGGGCTGCCACGTACAATCTGACCCAGGCCGCCACAAATGTTAGAAAAGGAAGGTGATTAGGAAGGAAGGAAGACCTTCTACAAGTGGCGACTCTGAATGGCCACCTATCCTAACCTGGGATGGAACTGCAGGACGGGCCACTGGTTAGCAGTCTCCAGGGCAGGAGGGTGGCGGTGTGCATGTGGTATTTCCAGAGCCCCGAGGCACTTGTGACTGACTCTCAAGAGCAAGACTATGAAATCCAGTCTCCCTGGCATCAGTTTGACCTGATGACCTGGCACAGCTGACCCTCCAGAGCCCCCAGCAGAATCAGGCTGAGCCTCCCGGGAGATGTAGCCTGAAATCATACTCTTGTCTGGCTTCCTCCCCTTTCCTCCAGGCTTTCTTCCCTTCATTACCCATCTCCCCTGGTGCACTTCTTTAATACGTCATGTGCAGACCAAATCTAGTCCTGGGACTGCTCCTAGGGAACTGGAGCTGAGCTGAAGAATCTCATGAGCAAAAGCATTGTATGCATGTGTATGTGGTGTATGGTATGTGTGTTGTGCATGTGTGTGTGATGGCATGCGTGTGCCATGTATGGTATATGTAGGTATGTGTATGTGTGGCGTGTGGAATCTGTGTGGGTGCTGTGTGTGTATGTGGTTTGTGTGCGTGGTGTGTTTATGTGGCTTGGATGGTGCATGTGTGTGTGGTGTGTGTCACTAAGTCTGGGGTGTGAGGTGGAAGGAGAAGGGCTGCCATATGTCTTGAAGGTGTTTTCTCTTTTGTGCCTTCCACAGCCCAGAAGAGGTGACTGGGGGAGAACTCCCCTACGCTTCCTCCCAGCTCTGTCTCTTCCCTTCCTCATGACCCTGCTCAAATTTCCTCCTTTTCCTCCCTCTTCTCCCTTGTGCCAGGTATTAAGCTCCCAACCCACCCCATTTGCTCTCCTCCACAGGACTCCCAACCCTCCATTATTCGTGCTGCCTCTTGGACTCTGCCAATAGGGGGCTACTAGAGGGAGGCCGTAGGACCTGTCCCTTCTGTTTGTTCCTGTTCCTGTCAGCATTGCCCCACAACTGTGGACTGTGACCCCAACAGGGGCTGGACTTTCCAGGGCCTGGAGTTTCCAGTTTTCTGGTTTGCTTCTGTCATTCCTGGGGCCGACCTCATCTTCTCCCTCAGAGAGGCCAGCACTTGCCACCAGCAAGGTCCACCTCAAAGATGTGAGCCCAGCCCTGGGGAGGTCTACCTCCACGCTTCCAAAGCCCCAGGGCCAGCTGGCACTGAGGTCTGGTTCCAACTCTTCAGGGCCCCTTCTCCAGCAGGCTTCCAGGACTGGGGTTCCAAGATGCTGCCTTCTGCCCTTCGTTCCTCTCTCTGTGTTTCTTTTTGTCTTTCAGCCCTCCAACACCTGTGCAACCAATTCACTATATTCAGTTGTCTCTATTAAAGTAAGGGGTGGGGTCTGTCTTCCTGACCAGCTCCTAACCAGAAGACAGCACTCCCTGTCCCCAGGGCTCCCAGAGGTTCGGTCTCCGTCTCGGTCTCGGTCTCCTGCATTGCTCAGAGTTCCCTTCCATGTCAAGAGAGAAATGCTAATTATCAGTTTTAAAATTCAACCCCTGGGGCATCTGGTTGGCTTAGCTGGTATAGCATATGACTCTTGATCTCAGGGTTGTAAGTTTGAGCCCCGTGGTGGGTGGAGAGATTGCTTAACAAGAAAATCTTTAAAAAATTCAATTATTCAAGATTACTAGTGCAACTATCAATGCAAACAAAATGAAAAAGCTCCACAATGATTAAAATTGTGTATTGACAGAAGTCAAATCATCTTGACAAGATGTTGATTGGTAAGATCTGACTTAGGGAGTTGTGGAAAAATTCTATGCAGAGGAATAAAAGGGTCAGATGTGTGGTGGGCTCCAGATGTATTTGGTTGCTCACTGTCCATTCACACTGGCTCCATTCCACGTCTCCACCACTTTCAGCCACTGAGGTTCAGCGGCGGCTACTCTACCCAGCCCAGGGGAATATGTGGCTCAGGGCTGGCTCCTTCCTACAGGACTTGGAATTGGAAGCATGAGAATTGGAGCTTCTGTTGCCACTTTGGCACTGTAAGCAGCCTGAGGATGAAGCCAGCTTTGGAAGGATACAGCTGCGTGGTGAGAGACCCCAGGCTATTAGTGATGGCCACTGAGTTTCTGTATCAAGCCACTCCTGAAATCAGCCTCACACTAATAATTTTCTTTTTTAGTTAAGTCAGTTTGCATCACTGGAATCAAAAGAGATCTACCAGATGGATCTATAGATTTTTCTAGAAGACTTAAGTAGTGAAAGATGTGAAGCCACTGCAATGGTTGAAGCATTAGGACGGTGGTAGGAAATTTGAAAGGATGAGGTAGAGTCAAGAAATATTAAGACTTGGTTTCTGAGTAAACATAATCATTGAGAGAAATGGAGACAACCAGTGAAAAAGATGGCACTCAGATTTGGGAAATAAGTTGAACACTGATGGTGAAATCACTGAGTTGGGAGTTGAACACAGGAGCAGGATGAGTGTAGAGCAGGAAATGAAGAAGTCCACTTTGGACATGAGTGTGCCCATGGATCACCCAGGGCACTATGGTCACCCCAGAGTAGCTGGGTGTGAGTGTGAAACTTGGGAGCGAGTCAGAGGTGGCACCGAAGGTTGGCTATCATCCCCAAACAGACTGGTCACAAGCATGGCAGTGAGTGGAGATCATCTGATATGAGACTAACCCCAGGTTGAAGGCAGCCTGGCGGGAAATGGGAGGGACAGCTGAGAAATGGGAGTCGCCCTGGGCAAGACTGACAGAGGTGCAAGGACAGATAGATGTGCAAGGACAGCCAGGAGCACAGCCTTGAAGAAAGGGAGCAAAACATTTAAGAAGGAGGTAGCAGTTTGTTGTGTGATGTCATGGGCCACCCCATCTGGAAAGCTAGGAGAGTTCTCTCCTGAATGACTGATGAGGCAGATTTCAAATAATGTATCTCTCTGACTTCCCTTCATCCACTCTGCTTATATCTTCTCCCCTTCCCAGTCATCGGCACCTCTACCAAAGCGCTGGAAGGAAGAGGCAAAAAAAAAAAAAGGATAGAAGGGAAAAAGATACTGATATAGGGACTCTGCCCAGGGAAAGGAGAGCTTGAGGTTTCATGGTGTATGTGGCTCTGCCTCTGTTTATGATGTGACCAGATTACCGCACAGGAGCTGAATCACTTTAGCTCTTGGAGTGATAGTAGCATTTTATAGGCGATGCTTCAGTTCGCCTTTTAACATTGGGAACATGTTTTAACACGTTTTAAACACTGGGAAGCAGTGTTTAAAAGATAACACCAATACGAAAACACCCCTCACCAGAAAAATAGTAAAATTTGTCCTGAGAAAAGAGAAAGACACCTTTGTTTGGTTAGGATCTCTGGTTACTCATTCATCTGATGGATATCCAGAGGTTCTTGGATTCCAGCACCCAGCAAACCCCCGCACCGTGATTAAGTCTTTCCAAACCTTGTATGTTGTACATCCTCCTGTATTTTTTGTTTTGGCCCCAGAGGAGACTGGGAAACCCTTTCAGCCTCTACTGGAGGTGGATGACTCCCCATTCCTGCTGCAGCCCCATCTGACTGAGAATTGAGCTTAGGCCACAGGATACAAGCTCCGAGCTGAGAATCTCAGCCTTCCATTCTGAAACTGTGCTGATTTTTTCAAAGCATCAATTAGTATACTTTTTAGGTGTTAATACAAAAGGCATCAAAAATGTAGTTAAATGAAATGACACACGTTTATACATGTGTGGGCTATTTCTGAAAGAGACACACAAGAAAGCTGCTAACAGTTAGGGATGGAAAAGCTTGCCCCTGGGTGAGAAGGAGGGAAACTATGCTTTTTTGTACCGTCTGAATTTCATTTTATGGATGTATACCCCCAAATTAATTAAAAACTCTACAAAAAAGCAAAAAGCTGCTGGTAGGGTATGTATTCCAGGAAGAAAAAGACACGGTAAATGTTACATAACAGGTAAGTCACAGAAATAAAACACACGGATTCACATAGCCCCTGTTCGCTGTGACCGTGAGCCTCCACCATCTTACCCAGGTCACGGAAGGATGGTTGGGGAGGAATCACCCTAACTCCCAGGCAGGAAATGGGGGCAGGGTGGGTCCTGGAAAGGGGACTACTGCTGACTCCTAATTTCCCAGCCACTAATTAGTGAGGAAAATCCAACCCCCACCCAGACAAAGGCAGCCTAGACATGGCCTCATTTACACGCAAAGGAAGTGGCCACAGGCTGATGCTTGGCAAGGACTGGGGATGGGAAGAAACTAGTGGTGCCTGTGTTTGTGCGAGAATGAGGAGAATGTCACTAGTCCTCCCTGTGGGTAGGAAACCTATGGTGTCTCCAGGATGCTCCTAAGCAAGAGGACCTGACTGATATAGTAGAGAAAGCTGTCACATGAGCACAGCAGGGGGAGCTAAAGGTGGAGACTGTTCTAACTTGTCCATGCCCAGAAATTCAGACTAAAGGCAGGTGTTCCAGATCAAACCTTACCTGACATCCACCTGCCCCATCCATTTAGTACTGCTGTCAACAGATGGTTGCTACCACTTGGCCCCCAGGATACAGCTGGTGCTGTGGGTCATTCCCTCACTATTGGAAAGGTCAAGGTTTTCTGCAGAAGTGCATTTCAGTGGTAGAGAAACAGACTCAAGGGCAGACTGCCTGGTTCCATATTGCCTCTGCTGCTCACAAGCTGTGTGATCCTCTACATCTCAATTTCTTCTTCGATAAAGCAGAGATAGAAATAATACCTGGTAATAACTACCCGGAAGGATTGTTGGTTGACTGTTGAATGAAAAAATCCACTTGAAGTGTTTAACAATGACATGTATAGGAAGTCTTGCTCAATAAACATGAGCCGAAGCCCTCAGTTTTTATTCCCTAGCCCAAGCACCCTTAACCTGCTAAACAAGGGAAATAGGTTTACAATCACCGAGGTCCCTGTGTGCTTTAACACGCTTTGGGGGGAAATTGGCGTTGAAAATAGATTAGGAAGGGGAAGAGGCTAAAGACTAGAAACCCAGGGAGAAGTCTGCAGGGATCCAGACGGGAGGTGGAGGGGCGGGAACTCGGGCCTCGGCAGTGGGATTCAGTAAATATTTTGGAGAAATTCTCTCCAGAACTTGATAACAGGCTGAGAACGGGCACTTGGCCGAGGGCGCAGGCTTGGCTGGCCGGAGGAAGGTGGAAGGTAGGGGGGCATCTGCAGGGCAGATCTTAGAGGTATAGGCAGGAGACAAGCGGCTTGGGACTGGAAGCAGAAACAGCAGGCCCAGAGGCGGCGGTGAGTGCAGGGGTGGGTTCGGGCTGGAGTAGGGGGAGGGGAGTGCCTGTTCCCGGGCGCAGCTGGCACTAGTCCAGGTGCAGTGTGCGGAGGCGCTAATCCCGATTTTCTCCTACGACCGTCGGCAGCGCGGCAGTCGGGAGGAGGTGGCGGGGCCGCAGGGGGCACTCAGCGACCCAGCGCTAGGGG
>NC_043712.1:62136316-62243279 GCF_006229205.1 Suricata suricatta
TGCCTGGTGACTAGGCTTCTGGAGGGTCCTGGGTTTGACATTCATTGCTACTCCCACCTCACTCAGCCAGCTTAACTTTGCTGCAGGCATTTCCCTTCATGTGGAGGGGGAGGGGAATGGGGGAGTGAAGAGGTCTGAGTAGGATGAAGTGTTTGGGGGAAAGCGGGGAAAGCTGATTGAGTGGGGGAAGCTGTGGGGTGGCTGGACAGGGCACTGAGGCTCCATGACCCTGGTGAGGGTCATGCTTGGGCAGAGGGGGTGAACTTGGGAATCAGGGACTGAGCTGGAGAGAGTGGGTACTGAGTGCTGGCTGTGGAGAAATAGTCAACTATTGGAAGAAGAGGGAAGGCACTGGCAGGTGGGTGGGGGGCAGGGTGGGGTGGGTGGACATCCCCTGATCATGTGAAATCGGTTCTCAAGGAGCATGTGTTGGCATTTATGTTTTGAAAAATCACAATCTTTTCTTGTTATCAGTGCTTTTACAATATTTTCAGGAAAGAAAGAATTTATGAATTAGGAAGTCTTTCAGCCCAGAAGCATGTATCACTTTACAAAAAATAAGATCAAAGTTAAAAGATATATGTGGGGGGGGACTAATTCATATTTTGATAGGATAACTTACTCGAATTTCCTTAGAAACATATAAGACATTCAGAGATGCACGCTTTCCCCCCTTGTTTATATAAGTGAAAACAACATAGAGTGAGTTAGTTATTTCTTCCAACAAGAAAGAAGGGCTAACCGAAAAGACATCTGTAGAAAGAAGCATTCTTGGTTTTTAACCATCAGAGACAGTAGTATAAAATCAAGAATGTCAGTTGGGCATTATCTGTATCAGTGACAGCAAGGCATCAAGCTCACATAATTAAGACTAAATTTCCAAGTTCAGGGGATAAATATAACCATTGCAATTGGTTATCCTGCAGCAAAGGAAATAAAGTACATATTGAACAAGCTGAGAACAATGCTAATGATACCTCTGGGGCTTAAAAAAGAACAGGGTGGCTCCAGCATGGTCTCTGTTGTGTGTCCCTGGGTGACGGGCCTCACTGAAGTGGAAAGAGTGTCAGGCAGGTGAGCCCTGCCCAGTGACAGACTCAGACATCATATAGTGTGAAACTTAAAAACACAGATAGGTGTTTGTGTTGACCCCTAGACCTCCTGCACTAGAATCTCTTGGGGAAGAACTTGGGCACCTGTGTGTGGAAATGCCTCTGCAGGTGGTCCTGACTTGCCACTCTGGGCTGGGAACCACCCCGCCTCTGACTTCCTTCCAGAGGGAGGGTCAGTCTGAGTCTTGCCTCTGAAAGGTAGACAGAAAACACCGAAAGGGCTGTTTTTCTATTTAAAACTCTGTAAGACCTTGTGAGGCAAGACAGCTCTCCTGTGGTTGCCCATTAACAGAGAAAAAGTGTGTTCTTTCCACCTGCCACAAACACCATGTGAAGCCAGCACTGAGTGTGTATGTGTGTATGTGTGTGTGTGTGTGGGGGGGGTTAGTGCACAAGGCTGTCACCCAGAGCAAATGCAGTGTCACCAGTGACAAGACGTGTTCCTGAACTTAGGTGTCTTCTCTTTAAGTCTTCCAGAGGCACTGGGTAGAGGATGCTTTACAAAAGCAGGTAGGGATGGAACTGGGGAGCTGGAGTACATCAGTGGTGACCCAGTGAGAATTAGGTGAGGAAGCAGACCCATCTGACAGGGTCTTCTAGATTCACTGGCATCCATGGGGGGTCCCAGACCTGGACTTATGACATTGGCAGTAGCCATGGAGGTCTATCATGAACTTGGAAGCAGGCAGCAATTCCATTCTTTAGGATTTTATAGACTAGTAAATGTCAAATAAAACTTTTGGGAACTGACATATGGTTATCAACTTTTGTATCAAGTAAGGACAATGAAAAAGACTAAAAACCATGATCTACCATCATTTCATATAAAGGGGACAGTTTTAATATCATAAAGGATAACTTCAGAATTTAAAAACTGCACACACTGAACTTTTACAACTTTTGAACTGTACTGCCCTTGGCTTTCTCATTTTGTGTGGACTGGTGAAAAGTTTATCACCAACTCTTCTCCGCAGAGTAAGGCTCCTTTGCCTTGAACACTTAGGGGCAGCCACACTGCTTGCAGATGATGTTAATTTACTCTGAGATGTGGGTTCAGAGTAAGGAATTCATGTGCAAAAGTCTCTCAGTATTTTGCTTCAGTTTCCAATAAAGTGCTTTAAAGAGAAGTAAACAAAATAGACTGGCAAATAGAATCTCGGAAACCTGAAGTTGGAAGCTTTTTAGTAGTGATATCATCTATGTGGGATTTTTTCTTGGAAGTTCATTTTGAGAGAGAGAGCACAAGCAGGGGAGGGACAGAGAGAGGGAGAGAGAATCCCAAGCAAGTTCTGTGCTGTCAGCGAAGAGCCCCACATGGGGCTCAATAACACCACGATGAGATCATGACCTGAGCCAAAAGACCAACCAACTAAACCACCCAGGCATCTCTAAGCAGGATATTTTAAAATTTTTATTTTTTTATTTTGAGAGACACAGAGACAGTGCGAGTGGGTAAGGCCAGAGGCGGGTGGGGAGAGAGCATCCCAAGCTGGCTCTGAGTTGCCAGCTCAGAGTGTGATGTAGGGCTTGAACTCACGAAACCATGAGCTCATGGCCTGAGCCAAAACCATGAGTCAGATGCTTAACTGCCTGAAACACCCAGGCCCCCTTGGCCGGGATTCTTATTGTCAGCCCTACATAGTGTCTGTTTCCACACTCCTCAATGGTTTATCCAGCTTTTCCCACTGCTCCAGTGCATGGAAAGTCGACCTTACAGTTTTCCTCCTGGAACTCTGGCCCCTCTTCATACTGGACCCTGTACTCTGCTTGACAAACCGTGACTGCATGATAATAATGACACATATTCCACTAATAATTGCTGTAAACTAATTTTTAAACTCCAGGTCTGTACTTTTGCTTCCATTTTGACTTTTACTGATAAAAATCTCGTTAATAGTATTTCATTATATTGTATGAATATTTTATGTTGAAGGTCATTATATTAAATTTTTTTGAAGTTTATTTTTGAGAGACAGAGATAGTGGGGGAGGGGGGAGGGAGGGAGAGAGAGAGAGAGAGAGAGAGAGAGAGAGAGAGAATCCCAATTAGATTTCACACCATCAGCACAGAGCCCATGTGGGGCTTGAACTCACGAAACCATCAGATCATGACCTGAGCTGAAACCAAGAGTGGGATGCTTAACCAACTAAGCCACCCAGAAGCCCCTATATTAAAAAGTTTTTTAAGTATTTTATGTTATGAAAGATTCACTTTTATTAAAATGAACTCTACTGTCTGGTGTACAGGCTGAGATGAAGGGGCACCTACTTGCTGTCTGACCTCCCACAGCAGGCTGACAGCACTTCTGTGTCAAGTCGACCACAGACTGTATCATTTTGTGGCAAGCACCTCAGTGGTGAATCTCAGCATGTGATAAATCTGAACACAACTCAGCTGCAAGTAGGAAAATAAAGACTATATAATTTAAAATGATTTGCAAGCTGTGATTTTCAATCATTATTGGGTCAAAAATCAATTCAGTGGGTTATGAGAGCATTAAAAAGCACACATACACAGGAGCCAAAAGTGCAAATATCTATTGATCTTTTCTAGATCAAAGTACACTGCATGCCTTACAGGTAAGTATTCTTTCATAAACATTTTATGTCATCACATATATGTGTTAACACATATGTACTAGGTCATGAGATAGAATATACTTCACAGCCCTCAACCACATCACAGAGAAAAACATATTTGGTTATTCAGTCTCTTGAGAAATGATTTCCTTGTTTCTTTGTTTCTTTGTTTTTTTGTTTTGTTTTGTTTTATTTTTCCAGTTCTGAGCCACGGTGCCCACTGCACTGGCTGGTACTCTGAAGACTCTCCCCGCCCAGCACAAAGACAATTTACAGAGCTCCCAGTTCATTGCTATTTTCTATTTTCACTCCTGCTATGGCTTCAGGAGCTCAACTGAAGGGAATTGCCAAGGGCATCTGAATGTGGACCAGGTCCCTGCTGCCACGTGCCAGGCATGATGCAGGGGCTCCACGGACAGGACTCCTGACAGATGCGGTTACTTCTTTCTCACCTGTAGCAGGGTCTCACCCATCGATCTCGAGGCACTGGCACAGGACACGCAGGGACTCAGTGAAATGTTTCCACATAAATGAATTCAACAATAAACACATTCTGTTGACTGTAAACCATGTAAATTCAATTCAGCAAACAATAGTTTCAAATAGAATGTTTCCTCATTTTTCCATATTTAATACAAAAGTACTATAAAAAGCTTAAATTTTAAATGATTAAATCCTAACTGTTGTATAAAAAGTTGAGGCACTGGCATTCTGAGCTACTGGTAGTAGTTACATTACTTCAGTGTCATATCTCATATAGTGCAGTTATACAACATTAGCCCTTTGAGCAGTGATAAACTTATTATATCACAACATCACATATTCAGTACTAGTTATTACTTTCATCAAAAATAATTTAGCAATAGTACATGATTCTGAGGAAAAAGGAAAACAGTTGACTTAATACTTTTCTAAATGCTAATAGGAAAGAAACACCATCAATGCACACCTGATTTGGGGGATGACCATACTCGGCCTGTGACTTCAGATGGAATCTGGGAAAGTAAACCAAAGCTTTTTGTAAGCTGAAAAGACATAAATGTAGAATTCAAACCCATCATCTTTCATCTTAGGCAGTATCTTCACATGAAGGTAAGTGACTTATCTATGGGCACATAATTACACAGTAAGAGAGATGTCCCAGGTCTCCTGATAACAAATCTAGACCTTTTCTAATTTCATAACAGAGGCTTATACTATAATACAATACTGTTTTTAAAAGATATATCAGATATCAAGGAAAACAAATCCATCATAACCTTTTAGGCTAAAAAAAAAAACCCCTAGAGCAAAAGTTTAATAAAAATGTATGACAGCTGTGTTCAAGATAACATAATTAGTGTGGGATACAGTGTTGTAAACATGGATGGTAGAAGTTCATGGTTACAGTAATTCATTGCATATTTATGCATTAGTTTTGTGCATTAGTTGTGTTTTCATCTATATCACTTGAGCTAAATTTTTTCCACAAAAATTTCTCATTTGATTTCCAAAGCGAAGTTTCCAGCTCTTCTTTCCTTTTGGAGGACGCAGCAAGGGGCACTTTTTCACATAGAGTCTCTATCACTGCCAAGTCAGTGAGTTTACTTAGACTGTCATCATTCTGTTCATTCAAGATGTCCCAGAAATCTTTTGGTCTCTGTTTTGCTTTTTCCGTGGGCCCTGAAAGAACTTTCTTTGGCAGCTGTGTGGGACTGTTCCCATAACTATTAAAGAGGTCATCAAGAATAGACGTGTCACCAAGTAAGCCTGCCACAGAAGTGTTCTCTAACACTGGATTTTCTACCTTCTTGTTTCCCACTGTGAAAAGGGGTCCATTTCTTGAAATGCCTGTTCTTGTTAGGTTTTGTTGCTCTTTCATAGTATATTCTAATTTTTCTAACTCATATGCTTTAGACTTACTGTTCAGGGAACAGGATACTACAGTATCACTGGATGCTTGGCTGTTTTCTCCATTGTCAGCCTCTTGGGTAGAGCTCATAGGTGATTTGGTTGTCTCTCCATCATCAGAAAGCACCTCTTCCCTATGGGAACCATGATTTTGAAACTTAATGGATTTTTCTTTATATATTTTTGGGCTACATATTTGAGAAACTCTTTTAGGAGAATCTTTAAGTGACAAAGTTTCAGAATCTGACAGCCCTTCTTTTATAAGGGATTCTCTTTTTTCAGATTTATTCTTGACTTTCTCTCTTTTCTGACAGGAAGATTTGATACATTCTGAAGCAAAATCCACAAAAAATTCTTTTACCTCTGGATACTGAGAAGCATAAAAGTCTTTCAGCATTTTCTGTCGTTCTTCTGATGTAGCATTAGTTATATTTTTAGCAAATTCCTTTACAGAAGGTGAGTTAAAATAAGAAGCCATTTCTTCAAATTGTTTTCTGAGGATTTAATGAACAAAACCAGTGGTTATTTTTATTACATTTAATTTTCTAATAACTCACCATCAGTGATATTAAAAAAAAGAGACAAAGCAATGTTCAGTTGACCTCTGAACAACACAGGTGTTAGGTTTCCTTGTGTAGTTGAAAATCTGGATATAACTTTTAACTTTCCCCCAAATTAGCCTACTGTTGTCTGGAAGCCTTATAACATAAACAGTCAATTAACACATATTTTGTATGTTATATGTGTTATATACTGTATTCTTACAATAAAGTGAGCTAGAGAAAAGGAAATGTTGTTAAGAAAATCATAAGGAAGAAAAAATATATTGCAGTACTATACTGTATTTACTGAAAAAAAAATCTGCCAATAAGTAGACCCACACAGTTCAAATCTATGTTGTCCAAGAGTCAACTGTAATCCTATTCATTTAGTGCACATTACTTTAATTCCATAATGAAAATGTGTTTAACGCTAGCAGAATGTGACCTCTTTCCTTATGCTAGTGAATCAAAAATTTTAGCTCATGAAACCACCAGCTTTTGAAGTTATTCTGATTTATGCTATTAGGCATTTCCTGGGAATTGTGAGATCCCAGCATCTGCTCCTCCAGTCAGCCAACTTATGGCTGATATGAGAATCATAATTTATATAATCTGTATTTGTAAACCTATATTGCATTCAAGTCCTATGAAATAAAATTGTCAAAGGTCTTACTGAAAAAAGAAAACTCTGAAAAAATAAAGGGATTTTTTCCCTCTTCTCTTTTTCCCTTCTTCCACAAATACAACATAGAATTTTCACACAACTTTTTGAGGATCCTAAAGGAAAATTCTAAATTGATAAGCCTAGATTCTTTCTTCCCCCAATGGGCCCAACTTGAGTAGAGATAGCTAAACTAAGAAATGAAATGTTATTTAAAACAGTTAAATTTCACATAAGATACTAATGAAAGCTGTTGTATGCATGTGTGATAAAACGGGCCTTCTAGAACCCTGCTAAGACAGAGGAAGAAAGATTGTTTCATGACCCTGGACAGCAGACTGTGCTCCTATCCCTAGGTGAGTGTGCTATGGACCGAACTGCATCACCCTCAAATTTATATGTTGAAGCCCTAAACCTCAGTGTGACTGCATATGGAGATAGGGCCTTCAGAAGATAATTAAGATTAAATGAGGTCATAAGAAGCCATCAGAAAGATCTTTCTCGGCTACGAGAGGACACGGTGAGGTCACCATCTGCAAGTCAGGAGGAGAGCCTCATCAGGAACCAAATCAGAAGGTACCTTGATCTTGAACTTCCCAGGCTCTAGAACTGTGAAAATAACTGTGTTGTTTAAGCCCCAGTCTATAGTATTTTGCCATGGCAGAGGGAGGAGATGAAGACAGAGGGTATTGCTTTGCTGATGCTGAGTTTGGGCCATGAATCAGGAGAGCTCAGTGTTTATAAACATTCTTTTAAACAAAAGTCAGAGATGGTGTTGTAACACATGATTAAAATTCCCAAAGTTTTAGAATTATATTTATACTTGATATATTTCCTTAAAACATTTATTTATTCACCCAACAAATGTTTAAAGACCCTCTCTGTGCTAGGCACCATAGAAGGAGCTATTCAACAGTGAACAGCCAACCACCATTTTTCAAGGAGTTTATAGTCAAGCTGGAAGAGACAGATACATGAAAATCAAACCAGAAGAGAATGATAAATCCTACTATGGATATAAATACAGGGCCTTATGGGTTCCCACCGAAGAAGCACGTGATACAGTGATGGATCATGGGTAAAGTAGCAGGGAAGGCTTCTCTGGTGTCACCAGTCAGACAAAGGTGAGTGAGGAAACCAACCAGCGAGAGGGGGACATGCACAGGCCCACTTAAGAGAGAACCTGCACAGGGGACAGGAGAAACTGCCAAGGAGAGGCTGTGTGTCAATGTCAGAAGTTTGAATTTTATCCTATACACAACAGAGAATCCTGAGGGTAAAATAATGATTTATTTGTAATGTATGTAATTTGGAGCTTTAAAGCCACTATTATTTTGTTGCTCAGGCCAGGTTATGTAAAGTTTGCGTTTCCTCTGATTCTAGTGGCATCCATTGTGCATGCTCATGACTTCCGTGGCTTCAGATGAGCACCCTGGCTTCTAAGTCCTTACCACACTGGTCCTCTCCACCGTTCCAAGTCCAGATATTATTTATGCCTGACTGACAGCCACTCACTGGCAACAGAATATTTAATAACACAAATACAAGCTTCCAAATTTCTGTCCTGGAAATTGCCAGTGTTCTTGTTGGAAAGCAACAAGCATGTTAAAAGGTTCCAGTTTTTACTTCATATGAAGTAATGAGGTATCATTATTTTGTTCATTAATGATCTCCAAATCCATTTTCATGGCCTTTCTAATAAATATTTGTGCTGCAAAGATTAAGTTATTGGCAAAGTTACAGGCTGATGAGGTCTTTTATTTATCCAAGACTTGGTGGTGTCTCGGCAGCTGCCAGAATACTTCACCTTTGCTGCGCTCACCTTACTCAGAATCTTATAATTCTGTCCTTTCTGGGAGGAGAGCTTCTGACCCCCCCTGTTATACTGTTGTATGCAAGTAAGTTAGGCTGTGAGGTTGCCCCGTACAGGATGAATTACGATTGATTAGAATTCATTTTATTTTTGCCTTCTAACTTGCTTTCGTAATTCTTGGTCTTTAAAAGAATGTTCTCTAAGTATTTAAGGGAAGTACAATGAGGAGGTATAAAGCAGCTACACTGTAAGGCACATTTAATAAACTAGGGGAGACACTCATAAGTCACTAGAGAGAAAGTAAAAATAAAGGAAACCAAAGAGAGGTATCTTTCAGCAAATATATCCAGAGTAGCTGTGTGTCATGGATATAATTCAAGTGCTGTCCCCTTTTCGTGAGGAACTGAGGGAAAATGGGGTGACACAGCTAAGCCATCTTCTCTTTGCCTCAGCTTTCTGAAGTGAAGCGAGGACGGAAACCTCATTCTGATGACCTGATTGCCGCAGCTGGTACAGGTTCGTGATTCTCACAAAGGAGGATGGTTAGCAGGAAAGACGTGTCAGCATTCTGACATCCCTGGGTCAGAGGTTGGCATTCTAATATTAGCCTTTCACTTAGCCTAGGCATTTGTTCCCTGGGCTGGGCAGAGAAAAAAGTAAGAGAAGCAAAAACTAATCACTGTTAATAGTTTTATTTTTACATACAGTGCTATGTATGTGCCTCCTTAAAAACTGGTAAAATCCATGCTCTGCCTCTGAGCAAAATAACTGCCCAAAGTAAATTGCCGCAAATTTGCCCAGAACCATCACTGTAAGTCTATTTAGGAGGGGAGACGCTGCTGTAGCATGTAGGGTGTTTACCTTTCTGGGCAATGGGGAGCTGAGAGCCACGCTCAACCTACGATACCAGCACCCAAGGGCTGAGGAGCTGCCAAACCCACGAGGAAAGAATCTGGAATGGGAGAGCCATCACCATTTGCCCGCTGTCTGCAGAGGCCTTCAGGGCCAATTCAACCATGCCCTTCATCCCCGCTTAGCTCAGTCACTACTCCTCTGTTACCTATAACCGCGGGCCTTTTACCCCTCTTAGTCTCTTCTTCCCCAATCTAACTGAATCCCTCACCCTTCCAGAGAGTTCCTCAGCCCCTGGAACCAGGCTATGCTCAACCAACTCCTCTGTTCTCTCCAAATGTTCCCGCTATCCCCTCACGATACCACCTCCTCCCATAGGGCCCTCACAAGGTAAGGCTCTTATACCTCACACCTTAAACCTCAGGGTTCATGCTTCACATTGCTCCTTCCAGACCATTCTTTTCTTAAAGATTCTTTTCCCTCTGGAAGGTTTATGCTATCCTGCTAATCCATTCTTTCCCTCAACTTATCTTGCTAGTGACTGAACACTCAGGAACAATCCTGTTTCCTTTCCCATTTCCTATCATCACTCTTGATAACACCAAAATCCATGTGGATGGCCCATGTAACTCCAGCTCCAAGCCCTGCAATTTCTTTACCACCACTCCCCACTTCCCAAGACTCAACTGAATATCGGGTCCCTATTCCCAGGGCCATACACCGCCACCATCATTACCATTAATTGTACAACCTGAAAATCCCTGAATTCAGTCACCTCATAATCCAGCTCAACTGTTCAATTCCCCCATGACAACAACGACGGAAGACACTTCTGACCTCATCAAGCCTCCCTTTGTCTAGCTTAGGTTCAACTTTACATAATTACTCCTTTGCAAACATCCTTCAGCTTCTTTGTTTCCCTCTCCCTCCATTCTAAACCCTGATAAAACCCAGCCACCTCCCTATTCTGTGTCTGTAACTGAGCAATTAAAGCCAGATTATCAAAGGCTGCACAACTGCATCGATGCTTCTACTGGAATGACTCTCAGACAGGGACTTAACATGACCCATGAATTCTAGTCTCACCAAGTTTGCTATTCTAATTGATAACTGATTTATTTCATGACTTTTCTCTCCTGAAATTTCTCTCCCTCTGATTTGATACTTTATTCTCAATTAATTGAGAAAATTGGCATGATCTCTTTTTTTCCATATTAGTCTTTTCCCTCAACACACAAATAGGTTCTATTGTCTTCCCAACTTAAAAAAATTTACCATTGGCTGCACAGTGCCCTCCAGCTACTGCTACTTTTCATACTCACAGAGCAGTCTCAGGATCTGCCCATCCCCTGCTTCCCACCTCACCCCGAGTCTGTATAGGGATTCATAGACTGCTCACATTAA
This sequence comes from Suricata suricatta, assembly GCF_006229205.1. Classification (NCBI taxonomy): domain Eukaryota; kingdom Metazoa; phylum Chordata; class Mammalia; order Carnivora; family Herpestidae; genus Suricata; species Suricata suricatta. The sequence goes on from NC_043712.1 coordinate 62,147,170, forward strand.
GGCAGCCAGTGAGTTCTCTGCTACCAGTTCTGGGAGGCGTTTTCCCACTTCATCTGATTCTGGTTCTCAGCAGCATTTAAAATGAAGTGCTCCCCCCTTTTTGAAATTTTCACTCCTCTTGGACTTCCGGACCTTACGCTATGCCTCCTACCCAGCAGGCCACTATCCCCTCAAGGCTTGGTCCTAGCTTCTCTTCTCTCTATGCTGGGGTTCTAGGCTGTTCATATAACCTGTGGCTCTAAAATCATTTATAATCTCACTGCTGATGACTTATCCATTTAGATCTCTAGTCTCCAAACCCCGAGCAGCATATCCATTGCCTACTTGACATTTCCACAGAACCTCAAATTTAATGTCAGCAAAAGAGAACTCTTGATTTTTTCAGTCCAAACTCCTAGTATTCCCCCCTCCTCACCACCGTAAATCCAATCTGTTGCTCCATGGAAAAGTTCAGAGTGAATCCTGTTTTCTCTCTTTCCCAACAACCAGTCCACACCAAACTGAATTCATCCATCAAGCTCTATCTCCATGGCAACCACGCTACTGTAAACCACCATTCACTAGTTCCTTACGGTCTTCCCTAGTCTGCCCTCTTCCACACAGAAACTAGAACAATCTTTGAGAAACATCTTGTTCATGCCTCAATAGCTTTTGCCACACCTGGGACAAAATCCAAACTCTTTTCCACAACCTACAGGGCTTTGCACACTCCAGCCCCATCTAGGTCTTGGCCTTCAGCTCATGTCTCTCTGCTTGGTTTATTATGCACTAAGTACACTAGTCTTCTCTCAGTTCCTTGAGCACACCAAACCTCTTTGCTCCTCAGGGGTATTCTTACTCTAGCCTGGTTATCCCTCAGGTCTCAGATCCCAACTCTGTTGTGAGGTCTTACCTGACTACCTAATAGAAAGTCCTCCAGATACCCCTTGTTCTCTATTAAGCAGGCTTGTCCACTTCTTTCTATAATATACCATTTTAGAATTATTTATAAATTTTTTTTTTTACTTTTGAAAATTCTACCATTGCACTGTAAACTCTGTCCTTTTTTATCCTGTCTATGCAGAACCCAGCACAATGCCTGACTGCATATTAGGTGCTCAATATTCAATGAGTGAATAAAATGCAATTAAATATTTCATTTATCCATATAAAACGATTTCCTTTTTTATCAATTCAGGGATTAGCTTTCTAAAAACATCTAAAACATTTGGAATTTATTTTTTGAATTATACAAATTCAGATGCCAGGTACAGTTAGACTCAAAGAATTTGTGTATTTTATTAAGTCACTATATTTCTTTAGAGAATAATTCTTAAAGTCCAGTGTTGCTATAGACATACCTGCGGATCCCTTTTGGAGTTTCTCCGATTATAAAGGTGGTCTGGTCTGTGCGGTAGACTTTTTTTTTCTTCTGGCTTACAGGGTGTGAAATGTAAAGGGGAAATGAAATGCTTCCTTCACTTAGTTGTTGGTCTTTCTTTGAATGTGACAATGTATCTGTCTTCATTTTTTCTTTATGTGTCTGGAAAGAGAAGGAATACAAAAAAATAAGTGTCAAAAAATAGTCAGTTTTGGTCAACTGAGGAAATGGCCTCGTTTTTTCCAAAACCTGCTTATAATCAAGTATATCATATTCTCTAGTTGATATCACTATGAGAGATGTTAGTTAACGTAGATTTTTAAAAGGAAGATATAGGGATAAATTACTTTTATATATTTCTGAAATATGTAAAAGTAATGCCAATACTATGATGTTTCCACGTTGCCCATGGTTTAAGATACATGTTAAAAACATAACTTTCTTAAAGATGTAATAGAAGTAATAGAAATAATATGATGCCTTCATTGTCAAGATTGTTGGCATACTATATACATGCTGACATCCACAATTCTAAATGAGGATACAAATTAATGGTTATAAAAATAATGACATAAAAAATAAGATATTTAAAATTCTTAAATCAGTAATTTCCCTCAATATTATGAATCAGATTTTATTTAACATACTAAGTAGCCAAACTTTAAAAAAAAATGATCTGTTTGTGATAACTGGGTAAGAAACCACTTTTTTTAATGTTTATTTACTTTTGAGAGAGAGAGAGAGAGAGAGAGACAGAGTGTGAGTGGAGGAGGGGCAGAGAGAGAGAGGGAGATGCAGAATCTGAGGCAGGCTCCAGGCTCTGAGCTGTCGGCACAGAGCCTGACTCAAGGCTTGAACCCGTGGACCGTGAGATCATGACCTGAGCTGAAGTTGGACGCCTAACCCACTGAGCCACCCAGGCACCCCAAGAAACCATTTTCATAAATCCTACCTTTTAATATCTACTAGATTATCAGAATATTTAGTATTTTAAAATGCTAACTACAGTTGGTTGACATTATAGATAAAATCATATTTATTTTATAAATTATATTTGTTGCTTGTCTACATAAATTGTTAAAAACACTGAGTCAAGGAAAAATAATTTTAAACTGTATGGTTCCAATTTCACTGAGAAGACAGTACAGTGAATACATGTAAAGTCCCATTCCATTTCAAAAAGAGAAGACTGGATACAATTTGATAACAACAACAAAATTACATATGAGCTTAGAAGTTAGAAGGTCAATCTCTAGGTGCCCAAAAGAAAGAAGTGGTGAATGGCAGCTGATGCTCATCAGCCCAGAGTCAAGGCCTTAAGTTATAGTCTGCAGGACCCCATGTGTAGAAAGGAGATGGAAATGACTGAACTCCCTGCATTAAAAAACCAACAAACCAAAAACACAGAAGGAATTAAGAGGCTATCTGGTTTGCATATTAAAGCTAGGGAAGTCCAAACTGGGAACACAGAATAGAAGCAGGCTACCTTCCTATTCTAGATAGGAGGAATCACTGGAATCCCCAGCCTGTGCCATTTGTGGAATCTGATTTTGTAGCACCTGGGTGGAATGGAAAATCTAAGCTAAAAACCAACATAAAAAAATGGCCCAGAATCAGTGAAAACCATAGATCCCAATGAGGAGTGATTATAAGAACATATCACGGGAAGATTTTTATTATCCAGAGAATGCTTTTGATTTCAATGGGTGGTGGCAGTAGAGGGTTTAGGCAAAAATCATGAAGAACATATAAAACCCACCACCATGAAAATGAGCAGATGCAACAAGTGTGAGAATATATATCTGAGGAATTATAGATAATAAAGCAATATGAAGAGACTTTAAATCATTAGCAATTCCAGAAAGATAAAGGAAGGATAGAATATACCAGCTAGGGACGGTATTATATAGACAGATCTGAAAAAGAGCCAAACACAAACTCTACAAAGGAAATGTGGTTTTGAAATAAAAAATAGAGACAGGAACAACTCAAAATATGGGTTAAACAGCAGACTAAACAGTCTTACAATGATAGTTGGTAAAGTGGTAGAGAAAGAAGACATGGCAGAAGACATAACAAAATTTATAAAATACTAGAAGGTAAAAACAGAAAATAGAAGAGACAGTATAAAGACATAATGGCAGTTAACTGAAGAAGGGATGAACCCTCAAATTAAAAAAGGAGAGTGAATCTCTAGTGGGAAAAAATAAAAACAAATCTGTACTTTGTTATATCACAGAGAATATCTTAAAAACTACCAGAAAGAAAAAATGAGATATCCCACAAAGAAATGACAGTCAACTGGAACACAGACTTCTCATTAATACCACCACCACCAGAAGATAATACCTTCAACATGCAGATAGGAAAAAAATATAAACTTAGAATTCTATACCCAGTTAAACTATCTTTGAGCAATTCTTTTTTTCAGACATACAAAGACTATAAGAGTTTACCAGACACAGATTCTTGCTGATGACATAATTATTTTTCTATTACAGGAGTTCAATGAGATTGAAATGGCACATTCAGTTTTTCATTCCACACATACATACTGAGCACCTGTTATCTTCCTGCTACCATGCTATGCAGTTGAAAACAAAGATATTTACATATACAGACTTAAAAATGACAAGCCCATTTTTAAATTTTAAAGATGGAACATTTAGTTTTTTCTTTTTAAATAAATCACTTATCTCTTCAACTTATAGTCAAGTTCATTTTAACAAAATAAACTAAAATTTAGATAACATGTAGGATATAACTGCATGTTATTTATTTATTTTAAAGTGATCTCTATATCCAACATAAGTACTGGACTTAGGACCCAAGATCAAGAGTCACATGCTCTATCCAGCCAGCCAGACACCCCATAACTATATGTTTTCTTTAGGAGCAAACATTTCTAATGAAAATAAATTGACTTTTTAAATATCTATTGTGACTCAGATGGACAAACATGAAATGTTGAAAGCACTTTCCTTAAGGACACAATTTCTTGAATCTTAAAGCATCAACAAAGAAGAATGCTGACCTTTAAAGATAAATTTGAAAGAGATTTGACACATTTATTTTACATCACAAGAAAACGGATGAATGTTAAAAGTTTCTAATAAAAAGGTTCATCATCTTAGATGATCCCAAGAAATAATGATCTATTACTGTAAGGGGAAATGAGATGTTTACATGAGGATAAAGGAAATAAACAGAAAAAGAAGGAAATGGGCCAACCACGAAAACTCCCTCCTCATATACTGCAATTTCTGAAGCCATGGAGAAATCATGCCAGACAATGGTAATTTTCAATAATTTACAAGATTACTCTGGGTCTTTCTGACCCTGGCAAAGCATTACAAAGCTCACATTTTGAATGGATACTTTTTTTAAGTCAGTTTTATAAATTCTTCAGGAAAACTCAGCTTTTCCAACAACAGGTATCAAACATGTGGATCTTTAATTTTGCCAAGAATTCTATATTTAAAAACTTGATTGTGTTAGATAATCATTCTTTTCCCACATGGGCTTAATACCTATTCTTCATTTAAAAAATCTATCTAGGTTCAGATTTCCATTTTAGTAGGGTAGTTTAACATTGTACTGAAACAAGGATGTAAAACAAAATTTTATTAATTAACTTAATAAACATTTTAGTGGCCTTATTATTAAGCTGGTTTCACTACTTTACAGTAAAATGGTATCCTTTACATTAATGGATACAAGGAAAAAGTGCCAAAGTGTAGCTGCAATTGTGATGATAGTTATAATTTATCATAAAGCAAAATTCAAGGCCTATGGCCAAGATGAAAAGATTCCAGATTATGTGAATTGGACTCAAACTCACTCATTACCACTTATGTCAAAGTCATATGATACTGAAGCAACAGTTATAAAAACTCAAGTAATGAAAAGTTCAGTAAAAAAAATAGCTGGATTAAAAATTTAAAAGACAGTACTGTCCCTTCTTAACATTAGGAGAGAGGGTGAGGTTGCTTGCTAAAGAAAGCAAAATAAATCCACTCTTCTTTCCACTAAAGAGTAGAATGGCCAACAACTGGAACACTAGGTCTGTATTCAAAAGGAAATTTTGTATCACGACCTGAATAAAGGAGAAATGCCAGTTTCTGCAAAAGCCCCTAACTGTTCCTAATGCTTTCTTAAAGTTTCTTCAAAATTATCCATCACGATTTGCCTTGAGGAAGTACTTCTATATTCTGTGATTCTGATGAAGTTTTCCTTCATATTACAATTTAGGATTATAATAATAAGGAATTATAAAGATAAGAACTTTGTACAGTATTTGTATTGTGTAATTTCTAAGTATTTTAGAAAGCTTGACACTATTAGAATACAATTTATAACTTAGTAATTCCTAGATTCATGCATAAATTACTGGGGATTGTTAGGTGTTTCTACTATAGTGTTTTTATGAAAAAATCAAATTCAATTTATGGAATCTTTATAAAACAAAACCTAGTAAGTATAAGGAATGAAGTAATTGCTCCTAGGAAATGTAAAAATATAGTTAAAAATTCATTTGATGATGATATTAGTTGAGTGGAAATGGATTACTTAAGAAGGAGCTGGATTTAGCAGAGAATGCTGAAGTAACCATTCTAATCTATGAGTAGTAATATGTCCTTTGCCTTTGGACATACAAATACTATGGGAAGCAATCAGTTGAGAACTAAAAAATTAAAGGAAAAACTGTTCCCCTTCAGATCACAGTTAAACAGGGCTGAAAAGGCTATGTCTGATTATAGGAAGTCCTAATCTGATTCATATAATTAGGAATTTAAACACAATATGCTGTCTTTAAAAAAATAATTATTAATAAAACTAAAGTTCATAATATAAAAATTTGTTTAGTTCAGTTAAAATATTAATATATTATCATTTCTATAAAGGATAATTGTTCTAATATATTTTGACCAAAACAATCTCCTCATCTATTCACAATTAAGTGTTTAACTTGGAAATGCCTCACTTCAAAGACTTCACGAATATCACCTTTGATTTAATTTTGATGAAGTTATAAAATCATTATTGAATTTTCTGATTTGTCTGTAAATTGTGCTTGAAAATACATCATAAATATTACCTAGAAATGTACAGGGCTCCTGGGTGACTCAAGCATCCAGCTCTTGATTTCAGTTCAGGTCATGATCTCACCGTTTGTGGGGTCAAGCCCCCATGTGGGGCTCTGCACTGACAGCACAGAACCTGCTTAGGATTCTCTCTCTCCCTCTCTCTGCCTCTCCACTGCTCGTGTGCAAATATGCACGTGTGCACACACTCGCTCTCTCGCTCAAAAAAGCCCATAAACTTAAAAAAATGTATGCATTTTATGAAATAACAGCTATAGTTATCTTAAATTATAAAAGATCTACATTAAGATGATAGTGAATGAGAGCACTTTTGTAGGGAAAAATTCTTTCTTCTAGAGAATCCCAAAGGAATCCACAGTAGAACTTAAGCAACTGTATATAATTCTATATAATTTATTTCTTGCTGAAAAGTTTTAGGTTTATGTTGGTCCTATGAGGAAAGTTTCTTATCTTACTCATTGCTCTAAAGATCAATAGTAAGAAAGTTTCAAATAACTTTCGATAATACTCTTTTGCCTTTGAACCAAAGTGCACTGTGTGTATTTCAAGGCATTAGATCTAAGCTGAGTTACATTACTTTAAATGAGGCAAGAGTTATTTTTTGAAAGGCAAAACTAAAGAAGGAGTTAAAGTACATAGACTTTCAATATGAAGTAAGAAAAAATAGAACTGACTCTTAAAAAGTTTAAAGATAGCAATCTTTACTGTCAATGTGCTCAGAAAAGAAAAAAAAAGAATATTCCTCTTACCTTACAGCCATATGATTACATTAGCAGTTTTCTATTCACTCTGCTATGTAGGAAATCTATCTTTATGTACTAGGAAGCTCTACTGGGAATAGTGCAGAGAATGTTTAAGTTAAAAACAACAACAACAACAAACTTTTCTACAAGTAGTCTTTGAGGTAAAAAGTCACTTTGGAGACAAATTACTGAAGAACTGTAGAGAGCACCTAGACAGGAATAGCAAGGAAATGAGCAGAGCTGACAGGGATCAATGTGTCCCATGGCCACCTACCTGTAACAAGTGGGGCAAGAAACAGTACAATCCAGGAGAGTGAGTTTCAAAAGCAATCATAAACAGCCTCTAATTTCCATTTTGGCAGGAGAAATACTATTGTAATCTCTGCCATCTTTCTAAAGCTCCCCGGGGCTAATTCCTAGAGATGCAGCCAGAGCCAGTGCAGACACTGCTGACTCCTCCCCTGCTCTCTCTCTCCATACCCTCCACTGAGAGGAGGAAGCCTGGACAGGGATAAGGCGCAATGAAGAACAGCTTCATAGGACGGGTAGCCTTATCATAGTGCGCTGCTGGGAATTACTTAAGAGTTTTATTAAGCAATTTTGGAATAGCTCTGTCTGCTAAGTTGTTCTCCAAAAAATGCCCTGTAGAACACACACCAGAACAAAGAGTAAGGGATATGTAACAGACACATTCTCTGGTTTGTCCCTGTAACTGGATGTTTAGGCTTGACTAGTCATTGACAAAACTGGAAATGGGGAGATTTTCAAAGACACTGGAAGATCCTGATGGCTTGGACCCACTGAGAAGCCTGAGTATCACCAGAGTATCTGCCAATTATAGGAAAGCTTTTGGTCTACACCTTGTTCCTGAGAATGGCACAGAGACTCACAAGCCACTCTACGGTCACTGCCATGTAGGGTGCACCATGTAGCCACAGGTCCTCACAGCGTCCTGATCACACCAATTTTGCCTTTAAAGATTTTAAAAAAACCAACACAGTGTTCTTTCTTTTTTTTTTTCTTCATTAAATCTTAAATAGTGAAGTCTGAGAAGCAGCAATGCTTTTGTTTACACATCTGTTCAAACAAAAGATTAAAAAAGAAATCTCTTTGGGTAAGGGCCAAACTCTATAAACATATAAGAAGTCATAAACTTCTTTGTCTTTGCAAAGCAGGGAATCAGGAGTACTATAAAAATATATAGCATATGTAAATACATTCATTCAAATGGCATCTGAGTGTCTAAAAGGACAAAACCTTTTAAGGGTCTTTGCATAAGTGTGAAAGAGCTCCTATCCTCAAAGAAATCATTCAAGATTTTTGCCTGGATGTAGGAAATATTCCTGTAAATACAGTTTTCCAATATTCAGGAAAGCCTAAGGCATCTATGAGCTACCCCTGAATTGTCTCTACTCATCCTCTGAAGAAAAGCCAGCTGGCTAGAGGACCCACCACAAATACATATTAAAATAAAATTTTCTGCATGTTTAAAAATGACATTTTTATGAATCTGAAAAAAAAAAGAAAAGAATAGCAACACTTAGATTCAAATCCAAAATCCTTTTTGGGGGATTGTTACTGTGGTTCTGCTTTATTCCTGGAAGAAGTAATAGCTATGTATCTCTATCTGTATCTATATATCTCTAGATTTGCTTTCTAAGTAAGTCACAACAGGACAACTTTATAATGGTGGTCCTGAGCCTAGGTTCCTTTTTCATCCACAATAGTCATTTCTCATTGTCTGATATGCCTATCTATCTAAAAGAACAAAGTGATAGCCCTGGGAGAGCAGGTGCCCTGGAGGCGGGCATGGGGCACACACTGCAAACAGAAATAGAAAAGCCCCATCTCCTTGAGATCTGTGACCCTGAAGATATTGCCAGAGCAGCATCTGTGGAAACAGGCCAGGTGAGACAGCAGCAATCGCCACAGCCTGCAGACTAGTAAGGGGGACTGTTCACTATGACCCTCAGTTCTCAATGGGAATGTGGTCAGTAAATCAATCAATTCCCTCTAATACCTCCTGCAGACAAAGACTAGTGCAGGATCTGGAGCCTTCTAGGGCAGTAGTCAGAGCACTGGACTCAGCACCTCAGGCCCTAGGGTCCAGAAGAAACTTGGGGAAGTTTTGTAACTTTTTGAGCCTCATTACCCTGGGGAATAATGAGTGATTTGGGGATCGGGATCTAAGGGATTAGGAATTTGGATCAGGGACTCCCATTGATCTCTTTTATATTTAAAATTCACAATTCTGGGGCACCTGTGTGGCTTACTTGGTTGAACGTCTGACTTTGGCTTAGGTCATGATCTCACTTCTCATGAGTTTGAGTCCTGCGCCAGACTCTACGCTGACAGCTCAGAGCCTGGAGCCTGCTTCGGATTCTGTGTCTCCCTCTCTCTCTGCCCCTCCCCCAATTGTGCTCTGTTTCTCTCATAAAAATTAATAAATAAGCATTAAAAAAATTCAAAATTCTACCAGTCCTTTTAAGATCTCTGGAAAGTAGTAATCAATATGTTCTTAGCATCTGGTAACCCTGATGCCATTTTGAATCTATGTATTACTTACATTATTGTAAAACTTTCTCTAAAGACCATTTGAAGGTCCTGTACTTATAATACCTGGTATGTGAAAAGATCACAGAAGGTGATGCTGATGGAAAAAAATTAAAGAAAGCCTTCCCTGGCAGCCATCTGTCCCTGCCTGCCTTTTCAGCAGCTGATACTTCCCATAGGAAACTTAGGCCTTCAGGCCTTGGGCTGGAGTTAAGGCTTCTAAATATAGGCTGACAAAGCCACCAAAGGTTCTCCAGCATCTTGGGAAGATCATTTCAGGCATGTCCCAAATGACAGAGAGACACTGCAGTTAGTTGTGATGTTCGATGCAGATTATTATTAATGATAAAGTACTGAAATTTGTGAATGAATCTCTTTTGTAGCAAATTAGAGTGGATTCCATATGACCACATCATTTTCATGAATCCTGTAGAAAAGGAAGCTTTTACACAGACAAAGGCCAAATAAAAGTATGTTCCAGTAGAAGTGAATTTAATGATCAGGTTCCTCTCTTCAGATAGTCCAAGATGGCAGTTCTGAAACTTTATGGGTCTCAAGACCTCTTTATATTTAAAAAAAAAATTGTTAAGGACCCCAAAGAGCTTTTGTTTGTGTGAGTTTTACCTATTAACCATTCAAAAATATTAATTAATCCATTAAAATTAATAAGAAGATGGGGTACCTGGGTGGCTCAGTCAGTTGAGCATCTGACTTCAGCTCAGGTCATGATTCTGTAGTTCATAAGTTCAAACCCCACACTGGGCTCTGCACTGTCAGCCTGTCAGCGCAGAGTCCACTTCTGATCCTCTGTCCCCCGATCCTCTGTCCCCCTCTCTCTGCCCTTCCTCCACTTGCACTCTCTCAAAAACAAATTTAAAAAAATAATAAGTCAATTACATGTTAACCTGAATAACTCTTTTTATTTTAATTTATTTATTTTTCAATGTTTATTTATTTTGAGAGAGCACATGCATGTGCACTTGCATGACACAAGTGGGGCAGGGAGAGAGAGAGGGAGAGAGAGAATCTGCACCATCAATGTGGAGCCTACATCAGGGCTTGATATCATGAACTGTGAGATCATGACCTGACCTGAGCTACAATCAAGATTTGGATGCTTAACTCACTGAGCCACCCAGGCTGCCCCTGAATAACTCTTTTTAGCAACAAGAAACATTTTATATTTTCCAAACCAAACAAAAATTAGCAAGAAGAATGGCTACATTTTTTATATTTTCATAACTATCTTTAATAGCTGGATTAATAAAAGACAGCTGGATTCTCATTTCTGGCCTCTGCATTCAATCTGTTATAGCCAGGTTATTTTGGTTGGAGTATATGAAAAAAATCAGCATCATATACATACGTAGTTAGAAAAGAGAAGAATATTTTAATAGCCTTTCCAGATAATTTTTTGATACTATATCAAAACTCAATGTTAGTTTCATGTAAAATCTGAAACCATATCAATAAATTTTTATATTGTTAAAATTCATTGGCATATGTTGTCCTTTGGCCAGATTTTGTTCCCCCATGCATGACTTACTGATATTCACTGATCATTTGGAAACACCAATGAACTGAGTTATGTAGATCTTTAAAATGTGACATATTCAATTATACAGCACTGGCAAATCATATTTGTTGTTATCACTTACTGCCTCAGGAAGAAATATGTAAGTATAGCGAAGGTGTCATGGTGGAAGATACAAAATTTTCAACAATTTAATTGAAAGCTTGAATTTTATCCCTGGCAACACATCCATGCCCACTGCTTTCCCTGAAGTGCCAAACTCACTAGGTTCGTTTTTAAGAAATTACCTACCAAATCTAAATAACCAGTCTGTCTGTCAGCCATTCTTTCAAGTACAAACGATGTTTTATTAGAAAAAAAGTGTCTAGTTCACTTTATATAAGCTCAAGTATACAAGTGCTTATGTGCACTTCCTATTTTATCAAACAATAGAAAAAAAAAGATGAGTATAAAGGGTTGAGAGATGATAAAAATGAGCCATTTTTATCAAGGATAGAAATCAATCAAAGATATTCATCAGAGAAACTAGTTTTCTTGTTCTGTACGTATGTACAGAATCCAGTGACTACTAGGTATGATTTGGGGCCACTGACTGTTTCATGCTAAGCTGTCAGCAGTTTTTTCACCACTGCGTTTGTACCATTTGTGCAAGGTCAACAAGTGAAAAGGGGACTTCAAAATATTCTGAGAATAGTTCAGACCTTGCAGACCCCGGAAAGAGTCTCAGATATCTCAGGGGGCCATGGACCACATTTTGGGAACTGTTCATCTATAAAAAGCTGACTTGCCTTCAATCAGCACATACGTGATACCTCCATGCTGGAAATTCTGACCAGGATGATTAAGAGTGGATTTTGGTTTCACCCAGCTTTATGCCTACATACAGGAAAAGGCTCCCCCCTTCTTGAGTGAAAACAGAAGAGTCTTTCTGTCTAGAATAAAGATTACCAGCTCCAGGCCTGGCTCTTGGCCTTCTTCACCAGGGAATGGTTAGATATTCTGCACATGTTGAAAGTTACTTGTCAAAGTATAAACTCTAACATTTCAGGTCTGTTCAGGTCAGTTTACCATCTTTTGATTATTTCTCTACATGCAAGGCCTTTCATGATGTGTTCCCCCAATGCAGTCTTACTCTTCCTGATGTCCAATATAGGCTGCCTGGTTAGGCTAGTCTTCCACTACTGCCAAACACATCATGCATATTCATTTCTGGAGCCAAATTTCCTTAGCCTTGCCTTCTGCCCAACATAATTCTACCCATGCTTGAAGATCCAGATCCATGAGACTCTCCTTGCATACCTTTTTTCTTGCATTGTTATTTCAATTTCTCATTTGACAGCTTTATTATATAAATGGAATCTACCTTTATTTAAAATGTTTTGTAATTGCATATAGCATACCAAGCCAAGCAGCAACAATGTTGCATGTAGGCCAAAACTCCTAATTTCACCCACCAAAGGAATACAACAAGACCAGGGGGCTCTCTTTGAATACGTGGGGCCCTTATTCTATTGGAAACTATTTTGATTGTTTAGACCTTACCTATGTAACTGGAGCTATACATGCCTCTAACAAAAAGCAACCATATACATATTTTTTTATATTGAGTCCTGAGTCATTTACCAGACAGCCTTTCAACAAATGAATGGTGGATGAAAAAACATAACACAAGTAAGAAAAATTTTTGGAAGGCAATTTACCAAAAGCAAAAAGTTCTTCCCCTTAAGGTATTTATTACTTCACTTGGCAACAGTAACATAATAGCTTTAAATGCTGAATAAAAGTAGGTTATGGCTTTCCAATTCCATTAAAAATGTTTTTTAAATATTTTTTTTCTAATTTATTTTTTTGAAAGACAGAGAAACAGCGTGAGCAGAGGAGGGTCGGAGAGAGAGGGAGCTACAGAATCTGAAGCAGGTTCCAGGCTCTGAGCTAGCTGTCAGCATAGCGCCCAATGCAGGGCTCGAACCCAAGAACCGTGAGATCATGACCTGAGCCGAAGTCGGACACTTAACCAACTGAGCCACCCAGGCGCCCCTCCAATTCCATTTTTAAGCAGTTGCTGCTACAGTCATGAAAATTGTTTACAGATTAATTGAAAATTGATTCTGATAGTACCTTGGCTACGAGATGACAGTACCTTTAAAATAAAACATCAACTCACCAACAATCTTGACATAAAAGTGGTGAGCGATGACTCTGATCATGTTAAAAGGGATATTATCCTCGTCAGGAGGTTTTCAAAAATATCACAAATTCCAATGTTAGATTAAGGACCACAGTTCAAATATATTTATTCTGCCTAAAGCCAGTCTACTACACATGAATTCATGCTCATATTAGAAATTAGAGTAATTCCTCACATTTTTTATTTGTAGACTCTCTTTGAGAAGGCTTTATTTAGTAGCTATTAGAAATTCAATTAAAATCAGTAAGCTCTGATTGAATATCTATGTACCAGGTACTGTCCTAGCTCCAGGGAATAAAAGAGAAAGTTTCCATTCCTTATGCAAAAGAGTTTCCCAGTCTAACCTGGAATACAATGGCTGACATTGGTGAGGCCTACCAAGAGCCACTGTTACTTTCTTTGTTGTCTGAACAAAATTGGAGTTCTCTTAGAGAAGTGCTCCTGGAAAGTGGATTGCTCGCTCAGTTCTCCAGGGGATAAATGGAGATTAGGCCAACTAGTCATGTTTTGCAACAAAGACTGTTCTCCTCAACAAAAGGAGACGTATATGAGAGAACCACACCTTTCTGACTTTGGATGCATTTTTATAAGACAATGAGTTCTTGAGGGGCGGTGGTCATCCTGCAACGTAAGTCAAAAGGCCCAGGGACTAAATGTTGACTTGCCAAGGCCAGGGATGCCGAAAATGAGAAAGCCTGAATCCTTACAATGTGATTGGGCTCTAGCACTAAACCTAGAAATACTTCTCAACAGGCTTGCTATTATGTGAATTAGTTCAATGGTCCACTGTACAGGTTACTTTTATAAATTAATCAATCAATTAATTATCTTTACTGAAATATAATTGACATACAATGTTACATAGTTTCATAGTGATTTGATATGTCTATACATTGTACTAGGCTCACCACAAGTGTAGTTACCATCTGTCACCACACAGTGCTATTAGAACACCACGGACTGTATTCCCTATGCTGTATCTTTCAGCCCTGTGACTTACTCATCCCTAACTGGAAGCCTGTATCTCCCACTCCTCTTCACCCATTCTGCCCATCCCCAACCTACCCTCTCTCCTCTGGCGACTTTCATTTTGTTCTCTGTATTTATGGGTCTCTTTCTGCTTTTTGTTTATTTATTGGTTTGTTTTGCTTTTTAGATTCCACACATAAGTGAAATCATATGGTGTTTGTCTTTCTCTGACTTATTTTACTTGGCATGATGTCCTCGAGGTCTATTCGTGTTGTTGCAAATGGCAAGATCTAATTTTTTGTGGCTAAGTAAAATTCCATCGTATGCATACACCACATCTTCTTTATCCATTCATCTACTGATGGACACTTGCATTGCTACCGTATCTCAGCTACTGTAAATAATGCTACAATAAACATAGGGGTGCATCTATTTTTTCAAATTCGTGTTTGCATTTTCAGGGGGCAAATACCCAGTAGTGGAATTACTGGACCTATTTTTTAATTTTTTGAGAAACCTCCATACTGTTTTCTGTAGTGGCTACACCAGTATGCATTTCCATCAACAGTGCACGAGGGTTCCTTTTTCTCCACGTCTTCACCAACACTTGTTTTTTCTTGTGTTTCTGATTTTAGCCATTCTGACAGGTGTAAGGTGATATCTCATTGTGTTTTTGATTTGCATTTCCCTGACAACTAGTGATGGTGAGCATTTTGTCACGTGTCTATCTGTATAGGCTAATTGTAGATGTGTATCCTATTCCTTGCAGCTGAAAGCATCCTGTAGACATACATATAATATGTATCGTATGTACATAATACATAATACAATGGTAAATACTATAGCAGATACACACAAAAAATGAAGATGAGGAAGACATTTACACTACTTTGGAGAGGCCTTACAGGACAGCTGTCACTGATGATACAAGGGGTAGGAGTCCAATAAGCAGACACAGGTGAACTGGAATTTTAAACAAAAGAACCACAGGAGCAAAGGCATGGCAGGGTAAAGGTCTATGGTGTACCTGGAGGCTGGTTCATAATTTGAAAAGCTGACTAGAAAATCCCATTCATCTTTATATCCCCAGTGTCTAGCACAGTGCCTGGTAAAGAGTATCAATAATTTTGAACGAGTATCACAGAATAAGCATGAAAAAACAGGCTAGAGTCAAATTGAGAGAGGCCTTGTGTGCCATGGAAAGAAGCATGATAAGACATTTCACATAACTTTGGAAGACAGAAAATTGAGGTCCAAAAGTGACTGTTTAGATGTATTACTGCTAGATGAGGAACGCTTACAAAGTCATGAATGGGTAGGGATATCTTTTCTGGCCCTGTTACCCATATTCTCCCTTCATGAGTGGGTTTCCTATACCAGCACTGCAGCCAACAGATGACAAGTAAGGAGTGAAAATGAAGAATACCAGCATTTATGTTCCTCTAAAATGACCAACCTCCTTACATGATCTGCCAGGGCACCCGATTTAACATCAACTTGTGGAGTTAAGACTTGAGGAGCCTTGACTTCATGGTGAACATGGTTGTGCCTTATGTAATACTTTCGTGCAGGAATTTAAATGACCATGATTTGCTGAACTCCCACTCTGTGCTGCCTGTTGCTAGGCTGTGGTGTTTATGAAAGTGTACATCATGGTCCCCGTCCTTAAGCGGCCTGTAACCTACCCGAGGAGAGAACAAAGACACTTGAGGTAACCAACACTAATGTGGTGTCCACCATGTCTACAATGAGGACTGGCATAGAGTATGGGTATGAAAGGAACTTGGAACAGAGTGATCTCTGAAGACTGAGGCTTTATGAAGGGAAGTGGAACTTGAATTGGGTCCACTGGGAGTGGAGGATCAGACAGTAGATGATATGGTTACAGAAGTGTAGACTGAGTAAATTTATTGAAGACCATGGGTGCCAGGCAACCTGAGAATACTTCTCATTCAGATAAGGAGGGACCATTTTTCATGGCTCAGTAAATATGTCCAGTGGTAGCTCTGAACAATCTGCAGAGGATTTCCAGGAAAACCAGGAACATTGTTCATGGAACAGTGTAAACCACTTAAAATTCTCAAAACATAGTGATGGGTTCACTGTACCCTTGCCCTTACTGTGACTGAAAACCTAAATTTATTCAAAAGGTATCAGTTATATATAAGACACTATTTTAAATCTCTGGGGTTATCAAAAATGAGTCAGGGATATATCCAGCTATTTGAAAGTCCAGAGTTTCATTAGAAAAGAAGAAAAAGATGTGTATTTATAAAACAAATTTGGAAGCCATACTTCAGAACAATAGGCCATAGAAAGTACTATTGGGTAAAGCAGAAAGAGTGTAAGAAGAAGGACATCTTAGTTCCAATGTAGGGAGGAGTTGGGGCAGGCTTTGTGGAAGAGATAACAGGATCAGAAGTAGGTTCTGGAAGGTAGAGAGATTTGGAGATTTGGGGGATGAGAAAATTAAAGCATAAGAGAAAAAGGTAAAATAAAAAATTATGCCTTTGCCAAAACATCTTTGGCACAGTAGATATTGCCAACAATGTCACTGTTACTTCTTGAGTCCAGACAGAGCTTTAACTATCTAGCAAAATATTTCTTAAAGTGAGATATATTCAGTCCACCTGAATTTTTTTGTTTAACTGCTAAAGTGAGGGTGGTTCTTCATAGGCAAGTTATTTTGAAAAATTAGGCTGATTTGTTATATTGGAAATGTAAAATGGAGAAATAAAACAGAAAACCAAACCAAACCTCCAGAACAAAATAGAAGCCAAAGAAACTAAGGGAAAAAGCACAAGAGAAGACAGATGGATTGAAAGACTGTAGGGATATAAGTTGACATTACCGAGCCTGATGGAAGCCACTTACCCTCTCATTTTTTTAAATCAGTAAAGTGATACATTTGCATCAAATAGTCTCTGAGAATCCTCCAAATTCTGAAATACTATGATTTGCTAGTCTTATAATTTTGTCTCATTATCCTATAAAAATTCAGAATTCATATGTGTAGAGACAGGGTTCTCCAATGATAAAGCAATAGGTGTTTCCATGAAGTGGCCATTCCAACTGATGCCATGGTTTTCACAAGATAATATATAATTTGAAAAGGGCTATTAAATTCTTAACTTTCTTTAAGTCACAAGGTAAAGTCAAGAGTTTAATGAGGTCTTATATCTCTAAGCTTTTCTATTGTTAATGAGAAGGCACTGTTTGAAGAAATAGTATTTTTTAACTATTTAGAATCTTCCAGCTATTCTCAACAGAGAAACTGTTCCAAGAAGCGACATCTATCTACTGCGCAATTGGAACAATGGCCAGCTGGGAGGAGAGTTAGGACACAACTATTTCCTGATAGGTAAAGATTATTTTTTCTCAGTCCAGTTCATTATGAAATCAGTTTATAATTCCTTTCAAATATAATTTTTTTCTATAGAATTCTTCATGACAAGTGAGTGATAGCAGAAGGTGGGTCCTTTGTCTATAAAATTGGAGGACACTAGATATCTTTTATGGTATTCTAACATATGCTATTTTGGTACTATTAGCAACAAAAAAATGTATTGAGTCACTACAGAGAATAAGAGAGGGAGTTTCACTCATCACCCTTACTGATCAGCAATAATCATAATTACAACAATAAAAATTTATATTGTGAGTAATTTTAATGCCTTTATCAGAAGGAGCTGGATGCATTCTGTACACATCAGGTCAGCAGTCCTGTTTCTCCATTAATCCAGGTAATGCAACTGCGAGAAAGGACGCCACATCTACTCATAGCCACTGGCTAGGAGGGAGCTAGGTGTGCTTGTTTAAAGTTAACACCAGATTCTCCTTCCTCTGACTAGGTAATGGGTGTTCCTCACAATTGACACACTATCTTTCTGAATCAATCCTAGTTCCAAGGATACAAATTTTTCATGCCAACACTAGTTACATAATTTCATACATAGACACACAAAATTTAAAAACTCTTGATTTCCACTAAGATTATATGAAAGAATAACTTTCTGATACAAATGCCATAAAATTAACATCTAGCTACAGAAAGAAAAATGATGAAACCATGAAAAATCCCACCCAGTAAGAGTTAATTTCATTACATGCTGAAACCATAAACCTTCCTTACTCAACTACTTCATAAACCAGTCATTTGTGAACGATTACTTTAAACCATCAGGCCATTCAGTATCCTGAAAAATAGGATAATGGAATGCTATATCTCCCCAAAGTCTGCTTCATTGTAAACAGTCCATCCCTCCTTGCTGACTCCAAAAGCTGTATAAACATACTGCAATCAAATCCACCATAGCTCATAGAAATCCTTTCTTTAAGTAATCTACAAAATGCCAACCTAATACAAATACAAGAAAGAGGAGTTCTTACTGACACGACATTTTGTATTTACAGTACTCTGAACAGTGCTTAAACCTGCATGGGTTATAAAAGGCACCCTTCCCCACGCTCCCTCCTGGCCTGGGCCGACAGCATGCGTAGGCCTCTCGTTTACACCACACTGCAATAACATAAAGAAGGGTTTACTATTAATCCAGGTTTTACTACAAAGCGACCCGTTATTTCTCTGTCAAACACTGGCAAGAGTGCCAAGTGTCTGTCATCCCATTCAGGGGATTAAGTCTTCTTTTATAGTCTGATACTTGTACCAATTTATAAAAATACAGATATAGTTTCTTAGAGTTGGTCACAGTCTATATTTTGGCTTGGATTCAGGCAGCAGAGGTTGACCATGACAGCTGGCAGGAAACTGAGGGAGAATACATCCTCCCCCTCTCAGTCACCAAGTCTCCGTTGCCATAGTGATTAATCCTTAATTGAATGCTGTCTTTGTACATTTCTTTTCAGAAAACTTTAAGTATACTTAAGTTGAAAACATGCAGTTGACTGAAAAAATGAGGCAGCACATCACAAACAGGTATAGCTAAATTCTGTGACATACTTCCATATATTAAAGGAACAAATTAGCTCTAATAAAGGTATTATCAATTCTTTTGAATGCTTAAAGCATTTCTTTCTGATCTGAGCTTAGACCTAAATCACACAGGTTTTCCCTCTTGCTATCAGACATCTCATCTTTTAAAATAAGCTGTCTTCAGACATGGTTCTAAAATATCTAAGTGCAATTTAAGGTAAAACGAGTTCTTATCTTAGATAGTTTGTATCACTCAATAACAAAGGCATGATTAGAAATTTATGATAGAAGAGATAGGTTTTCATTTGGGACATCTGTAAAATGTCATATAAATAGAAATTACTTTATAAAAGTACAAACTGTAAGAAACCAAAGGCAAGATGGAAACGATAGTATATTTTAGGCCTCTTAATGTATTGTTGTATTTGAAAAGCAGGTTCAGAGTTCTTGTCATCAGGGCTATCAATAATTACATCGGAAGGACTGAGCAACTCAAAACCATAGGAGGTTTTCAAGGACAGTGCTCTACACTATTTCTCTTGTGTGATTTTTCCATTTAGTATACTTCTTTGCAATTTAGTTAAAAGCCCTTACTTAGATCAACTCCAGTATTCCTTTGGAAGTGAAATATCTGCATATTGTGGCCACTGTTAATCGTGTATTGCTTTCATAGAAAGAAATAGGATTTGTTTTCTTTTTCTTAGAAAAGGAGACAACATATCTGTATCTGGCTGCGCGCGCGCGCGCGCGCGCGCACACACACACACACACACACACACACACACACACACACAGTCTTTTCAAACAAAAATAAAGGTCTCTAATAAAACTGTGGTGACAGACAAGAAGCACTCAGAAGAAGTCTCAGCACTAAAGGTTCTGGATGTGAGCCCCAAGATGAAAGATACGGACTGCAGGTGGGAGGTCTGGGGACCTCAGAAGCGAGAGGTTTGCAGGTGATTCTGACACTACTGCTTTCACCTTGCTTTGTTTCCCTTTATCTTAGTTTATTCTCTTCTCTTTCCATAACTATTTTTAATTTTTTTCAAAACTGCAAATTCACTGTTGCCACCCACCAACATACTACAAACTGCAAAACCTCTCAGCGAGTGACATGCAAATCTCTCTAATCGAAGATGGTAGTATGCTTCGTTGATTTATCTATTAAAGGTGTTGAAGTAATTTTGACCAGATATGATGAAATAAGTGATTGTGAACATTTTTTTCATAAAAATTCTGAGATGGTCTTGAAATGTTGTCAATGTCTCAGATATGTACAATAATAGATTTTTAAAAAGTTGCTTTGGAAATCATTAATTTAACGATCTTTACAAATAATTTTAGTAAAGAGAAAGAGTATACTACCATCATTCCGCCTCCCTGACATTACTGAGGTAGTATTTAGTTTCCAGAAGATTTACAATGAGGAGAACCAAGAATATTATGTACAGAGATAATGCAAAAGGATTAGTCTGATGGCAGAGTGATGTCTCATTCATTTCAATGTCTGTCAGCAGCTATGGCGATATCTTGAATTAAAAGTAGTCACTTCAATTGATGAATCAAAAGAGAAAATAAGCTATAGCTTTCAATAGAAAAGTTTCTAATATTTTCAATTCTAACACAGAATATCTAAAATAAACTAATATATTGAGTGGCTTTCTATTTTCATAAGCAAAAATCAGTAGTCACATAAAATTATGAAAATATTCTACCTTGAATATTCTTATTTTTTTATTTAAAAGACTTTTTTAATGTTTATTTTTGGAAAAGAGAGAGAGAGAGAGAGAGCGAGAGCATGCATGAGTGAGCATGGGGGAAGGGCTGAGAGAGGGAGACACAGAATCCAAAGTAGGCTCAGACTCTGAGCTGTCAGCACAGAGCCCAACGTGAGGCTCAAACTTCAGGAACTGCGAGATCATGACCCGAGCCAAAGTCAGATGCTTACCCAATTAAGCCACCCAGGCACCCCTCTTGTTTTCCTTTTAAAGGGAGTCCAAAGCCCCGGATCTGCTAATATCACCCATTTTAAAAATTTATAATTAAATATGGTTGCATACAACTATTTATGGATTATTTTTCTTCATTGATCCCCACCTTCCAGGGGAATTAGAGACTTGATATTAGTCTTAGCCAGTGGTAATAATAACAATACACATTATTCACTGAGTGCTTACTTTGTGTCAGGTACTGTCCAGAGCATTTTTACCTCAGTTTGTCTTCACAACAACTTTTTGAGACAAGAAGTATAATTATTTGTATTTTAAACACAAAGAAACTGAGGCACAGAGAAGGTAAGTCCCTTTCTCATGGTCACACAGGAAGTATGTGGGAGAACTAGGAATTTAAACTCTGACATTCTGAGTACAGTGCATGCTATATAGGCTAGGTGTAGCTATCAAAATTCTTTCTGCCTCAGAAGAGTACAGAGTTCAACAAATTGAAAAGGAAACTCGTATTATATGAGTTCTTTATTGCCAATTAAACTAAAATGAGGAAAGCATGAGATATATATAAGGGGTTGTAGTTTTATATAAAAATATAGTAGATTTAGTTTTTGAGGTTGATGAAAAACTAAGATCATAAATATGGATGAGCACTACCTATTTTGAAAGTTCTGATTTTCTTATAATAAGTAAGCCTTTTCTTTTTGAATGCTAAGTTCATATACTGTCCCTAGGTGGTTTTTGCATATAGGTAGTATATTACAGCTTTCAAGTAAAGTACAGCCATATTGTTACTGGTACAGGCAAAATCTGAGGGACTGAATCTTACTGTATCAAGTACTGATTTAAAGAGGCTAGCCACTGAAAGGAGCGTGTTCGTACAGACTGTTCTTGGCCTGCTAGCATTGGTGGCACGGGGTTCGACTGCCTTAGTGGCTTGAAAGCTTTCCTGAGTATTTTGCACCCACTATGATTTAGTCATTAAACAACACATTTCTTCGTACTCCCTGAAGGTTTACTAAGTTGGTCTGTGTGTGATGGAGAGACATACAGCCTCAGAGGGCATATTAGAAATCCTAGGGGATGAATATTCCAATTTGTTTCTCATCAAGAAATGTGCCTCACTCTGATATCCACTTGAAGAGACACAGTTCCTGATGAGATTGTGCTGTCTACCTCAAGAATTTTGGGGCTAAAAAAGATTCAGAACTACTAGTATTAATAGTAAAGTGTATTTCTAGCATTTTCATTTTTACAATTTTCCTTAAGAAATTTCCAAAGGGATGTTTTATTGCTTTTATATCTAGGGGGTTGCTTCTTAGGTCCATTTTGGGAAGAATCAGATGAGGCTTCAAATTTCTTCTCTGAGAAATATTTAAATAAACTAACAACCAATATCCAATTAAATTTATTCATTGACATCTACTACAGGGGGTTGCCAAATTATGTGACATTCTCACATTAAAATTTATTTGTTTGGATAAGGGCATGACTTAAAAGAAGGGGTATGGTTAAAATAACCCTAATAAAAATCAGCTGTCTATTTAAGAAATTCTGATAGGCTCTAATATAGCCAGTTTCTGGCAAACACAGCATATTGCGGACTAGTGTTTTCAGACATTTCCTACAAGATAGGTGAAGTAGAGAAATGCTCTCTACAGTGTTGGTTGAAAAGTGGTATATTCATAGATCAAATGAGAATATAAAAAAGCAGCATATTGGGTCATGAAACTATACCTTTGTGTACTGCATTGTCCCTTTGGATTACAATAAAAAATGCTAAAAGCACAGCCTTCCAAAGTCTGTTATTACATTTACTCTAAGCATATTATAAGACAACTCGCTGTTCACTAGATCACTGAATGTCTCCATTTAAAATTCCAGGTGACAAATTTCCTCAATAAGTACCAGGAAGAGAGCTTTCCTCCTCCCTAGAGGAGCCTGTATTTTTTGTTTCCTTTTCCTTAAGGACAATCATTTAGCTCAGTGTTTCTCAGCAGGGTGTTATGGCATTTTAAGCAGAACAATTCTTGGCATGTGGGATGGCCCTCCCCCCCCCTCCTCACAACAGCCATTTAGTATCCCTGGCCTTCAGACATTAATGCCGGCCGGGCACTCAGTCACTGTGACCACCCAAAGTGCCCACACACATTTCCAAATGCAGTAGTTGAAAAAACACTAAATGAATTGCTTACTTCCTTTGTTTTGTCTACAAGAAACTCGATCAAATTTATCATTTAAAAAAAATATCTAGGTAAGAACATTATGTCCTATATATCTGCATTCTAACTTTCTTTTAGTCCTAAACTTGCAGTTTAATTTATATTTTCCTTGGTTCTGAATTTCACTTTGTATTCTGATTTTATTGTTTAAGAGAATCCAAATTCTTCGTGGAACCAGAGGAGTAACAATAAATAAAGACAGCTTGACAGTTCAGAGGCATTTCTCCCACTTCCTTCTTAAAAGTAGGACTAACTAGAAACAAAGTATGTGTCCTTGTTATATACGGTGCCCACTTTTCTCTCCTACACATAAGTGTTAGAAAACTGAATCCCGGGCTCTTAGAATAAAGAACAACAAGCCAAAGAGAAGAAAATATTTTTCAAACATCCGATGAAAGTGATTATGTGTAAATAAAATACATTTATATAAAGCCGTATTTTTATATAACAGCAAGTTTTAAATGAGAAAATCATATAGGAAGTATTTATTACTTATAACATTATATGAATCCTTTTGCTAAAAACATTCTACAGGAAGCTAGTTTGTGTGTGTGTGCTTTATGTGGGGTAAAACATTTTGAAGGGCATCTTATTATACACTCCCCTTTTTCTATATGAACAGAAATGGTTTTGATTCTGATTTAAATAACTGCATGATCCCCTCAGATTTCTCATTTTTTGGCAAACTTTTATTGAGGGGAATTATTAAGCAATTATTAGGGATTTATATATAGATTTGGCTTTTATTTATTTATAAACATATTTTTAAATGTTTATTTATTTTTGAGAGAGAGAGTACAAGCAGGCAAGGGGAAGAGAGAGAGGGAGACACAGAATCAGAAGCAGGCTCCAGGCTCTGAGCTGTCAGCACAGAGCCTGATGCAGGGCTCGAACTCACGAACTGTCAGATCATGACCTGAGCCAAAGTTGGATGCTTAACCGACTGAGTCATCCAGATACCCCTAGATTTGCCTTTTAATATAAAACATTTTTAGTGACTACAGTGCTCCAAATGGTGCACTTTTTTATACTTACTCATATGTGACTTACAGTCTAAGTAGCTACTTTGGAGGGAGTATTAAATAACTTCTATGAAGAGGAGATTAAATACTAAAGATGTCTATACCCTATGTTCTCTTACCTTAGAAGTGCAAACAGCTATGTTAGCAGGAAGCTGGGAAAACTGCTTCAATTCAAACACATCACGTGCTGCCCATCGGCTCATGTGATTTTCAGCTTTGCTTGATCCAATCACATTCTGGTTTGAGTGAATATAAGCCACTTCCTGAACACCATCTAGAAGGCAATTGATGTTTATTAAGTGATGCCTCATTGTGAAGCAATATGGTTGCACATATATTTTAAAAATTATCAGCAGTACCACTAAAGAGAGGTTATGTTT
This sequence comes from Suricata suricatta, assembly GCF_006229205.1. Classification (NCBI taxonomy): domain Eukaryota; kingdom Metazoa; phylum Chordata; class Mammalia; order Carnivora; family Herpestidae; genus Suricata; species Suricata suricatta. The sequence goes on from NC_043712.1 coordinate 62,172,125, forward strand.
GTTTTATTTTTAATCCTCAAGAAAAACACTCAGTATGTTAACATTACAATATTCTTTTTAAAAAAATTGAAAAGAGAAAGTTCTAATATACTTGTCTAGGTTAACTTGTAAATGACTTTTCATTCTCAACTATATGAGAACTTCTGAGATTAGGTAAAAATCTTTAGATTTAAACCTGAAATAAGGGGTTTTGGTGAAGAGAAAAGTCATGGTGAAGGGTCATCTCTATGGATTTGTTGCTTCAATTGACGTAAAAACCTTTCTACTAATTTAAACAGCAATTGCTAGCCTCATCTATCTGTTCCTTTAAACATGCACTTAATTACAGCAATGGAGTGGGAGTGGGAGGTTTGTGACCAGGGAGTTTCGTTTGGTTGACTTTGTTGAGTTTTACTGTTTGTATTTTGCCTTTTTTGTATAAATGCCCAGAGAATGTCAAGATTGGAAGCTTTTAGGAACTGAAAAAAACTAACTTACAGCTTTTATCTGAAAGATGTTTAAAAATGGTTACATTTTTTATTGCTTTGCTTCCAGGTACTCATAACTTACTTTTAAATTGTGGTCATAAAAGAGAAGGCTAGAACTGAGGTCTGTAAAAGCTCCCACAAACATCCCTGGCAATGACCCTCAGTTATGACCTTCAACACGTGTGCTGTTCCTGTCCTGAACCTCTCTCAACTCAAACCGACAATCATTAGAAAACAAGATGTTGTTAAATAAGGTAACTAAAAGGGCAACTAAAATAAAACCCTCCCTAAATTTCAAACACCAGGGAGTGAGTACGGCAAGTTTAAGACCTCCAGAAGGATTCAAGGATTCTTCTGACAGAACATTTACTCCGATTTCTTAATTCTGATGACATTTTATGCATTATTCAAAATAGCATTAGTTCCACACTACTGACATCTTTTACACAGTAAAAAACAAAAACAAAACTCAGCTGATCTTTTACAGAACAGTTTATGCAATAATTCCTCAAACCTAAACCTAACCGTAGCACAGACACCAAAGGATAGTCCAGTACTTAGTTACGAGGGTATCAAAAAATCTATAATGAACTTTTGAATAACCACAAAAGAAAGCTTGCTTTGTAAATAAGTCAAACACTTATGATTAAAGTTTCTGCATCAAACTATCCTTGCTTGTATATCAGCTTCTTTCACATTGTTTTTTTGGGAATGAGTCAGACACTTTTAAAAGCAATGCTAACTCTTAAAATCACTGAACAGATTCTCAGCAGATGGTGGTGGCAGTGGACGCAGTTTTTCAATCTCCATGAATCCCTACACAGAATGGACAGTAACGAGAGAGCAAAACGAAAGGCCATGGGCAACACATACAAATTAAGATGACAAGATAAACCCTCTAAAAAATACAAACATTTGTATTTTTTGCCCTAAAATACAAATAGAGGGGGATAGCCCACCAATAGCTGCACTGTGCACAGCATCAGGGTGTATGTGTGAAGGAAGCGACAGCGTGGTGTCTGATGGCGCTAACGGGAGAGCCTAGCAGAGCCCACAGGTGTCCCTGGAAAGCACAGCGAGCCACTTACAGACGAGTTGACTCTGGGAAGGTTTTCCGTTCTTTAAAGCTAAATGGGTACAGGGGGCTTATGAAAAGAAGGCCTGAGAAAATGAAGCAAACTCCCTCTTAAGAACTCCCCGAATGGACCCACAAGGGCTCCCAGGCCAGGCCCACACAATGAAGAAAACTGCCGGGTAAGAGTTAAAATGCACGGGGTAGGAAATGGGGGAAAGAGAAGGCTTAGTGGAGCACTGGGCAGGGATAGAGGCAGGAAATCCCACCACAGTTTTGAGCACTGCACAAAAAACCAGTTATGAATGTTTGTGAAATTGGAAAAAATTTCCTAAACTCTGCCTCACTTAAAATATTCAGGGAAAGTAATTTCTATAAAAATGAGCAAAAGGGTCAAATATCATAAAATTATTATAAGAGAAAAATTAAAAGAGAATAAGTAGCAGAATGAAAACATACCAAAAATGTGTGCTCACAAAGCAAATTAAAATTGTGATTTCAAAACAAGGTAAAAGACATTAAGAAAACGGTAAGATACAGGAACCAACAACTTTAAGTCAGAATTAGAATAACTCAGAAATGGGTGCTGGGACTCAGAAAATATTTAGAAGTTAAAAAAAATTCAGAAATGAAGACTAAACTAGAAGGAACGTAGAGGGAATTAACACAACTACTGCTTTACGAGAAATGGATGGGTATTTTATTTATAAGTAAAAAGAAACAGAAAAAAAGAACTTGAGATAACATGACAAATACTGAAGACAGGCAAAGAAAACTGAGTATAGAATACCAGGAGTCTCTGCAGAAAAAAGCCAAAGCAAAGGGATAGAAAAAGTAAGTAAAAATACTCGTATAATAAAGCCTTCCTGAAATAAAAAACTGAGTTGAAACTACATTATGACAATCTTGGCCTAGAATAACAGACAGTGCTACAGACTGAATGTCTTTGGGAGATAATTAGGTCATGAAGGCAGAGCCCTAATGAATGGGACTAGTGCCCTTGTAAATAGAGACACAAGAGAGGTGATCTCTGTGTCCACTACATGAGGACATAGCAGCTTTCTACAGACCAGGATGAGGGTCCTCACCAAGAACCTGACCAAGCTGGCATCCAGGTCTTGAACTTCCAGCCTCCAGAACTATGAGAAATAAATGTTTAAGCCCCCCAGTCTGTTTTAGCAACTCAAACTAAGATAAACATTTGAACACAATCTCATAAATTTACTAGACAAGAATGAAAAGAAAAAACTCTTTGGGTGTTAAGGGGAAAGGAAAAGAACATGTGATACACAGTGAACGAAAATGAAGACTCATGTTTAAAACACTTCAGAAAAGAAAGTGTGAGTCAACAATTTTATATCTGGCAAAAATGACTTTTAAGTATAAAATGGCATAAAGTATTATTAACAGGAATCTCAGGGAATAGTATTCTCATGAGCACTTCCTGACGGAGCTACTAAAAATAAGCTTCCGACAAGCAAATTGACAGGAGAGGCACTGACAGAAGGACTGAAGAGGAGCATTAAATCTATCGTCCCCTAGAGGTCAAAACGAAATGGAGTCTGGGGTGGGAGAGTGTGCTTCAGAGGGGGCACATGGAGGAAGTCCTCTCTCTTGACCCAGGTGGTCTTCACCACCCACATACTCATTCGCCCCTCAGCGTAGCATCAAGATCATAGAGCTGTTTCACAAGCTAATTTAAGAATTTTTCACAGAACTTTTGCACAAAACAGTATGTAACATAAACTTTTCAGAATATATCTATAGTTACCTAAAAATTTATCCATTGATTCATACATTTGCTCTTGATTGACAACTGTCTCATTTGAAAATTTCATTGATTTTTTTGGTATAAAAGTGCTATTTTTCTTATGGTTGGGTAATTTTGAAGAGAAACCGATCCTATGTTTTACAGTTTTTGGTGCATGGCTCTGTTTAGAGAAGCTGATGTGGTGAACAGTTAAATCATCATCTGAGGATGAAAAATCATCAATAGCCTGAGAGCTACAATCCCCATCTGCTGCGTACAGTTGATTTGTTTTCTTCATGGTTTTAGGACAAGTGTAAAGTTCCTTTTTATCTTCCTTTTTTCTCTTAAACCTCAAAGAACTAGTAGGTCTTTGCTTTCTTGCTCTTGACTCAGACGAAATTTCAATGTCATCAGACTCGTCACTAATATCACTACTGCCTTTTCTTCTCATGATAGATTTCAAGGTCACATTCTCAGGATTTAATTGCTTTGAAATTAGTTTATTTCCTTTGACATTAGTCTTTCTATCATCACCGTTATTTCTTATTTCTACAGGATGTTCTGTTTCAGAACCTTCAGATCCATCCATGAGTGGCTTAAACTTTATACCATTCTTGGGGCATCTCTGAGTTGTATACTGTGTGGGAAAGATGACATCACTATCTTCTGATTCTGTGATGTTCTGTAAAACACGATGGTGGTCAGCTCTATTTTTAAAATTGTTCCCATCATCAGACTCAGAAGAAATATTTTGTTCTAAAATGTTCTCATTTTTATCAAAGATATATTTTTCATTTGGATTTAGGAAACTAGCTAATCTCTGATGTTTTGAAATACCAAGAGAGTCGTCATGGCTTTTCTGATAACTAACGTCTTTGGCTTCTGTTGAAAGACATATGGGCTGTTCATCAGGACTTTCATCATCAGACGCAAGATTCCCATCACTTCCCTCAACTGTATTACAATTTGTTTCAAACAGCTTAGAGAAACCACACTGGAGTAAGGTAAGCTGTGCGGGAGAACCTGAAGCTTTGCTTGAGTCAGAGGCTTTCTTTTTAGCAGTCTTTATTCTTGAGTTTCCCACTGATTCATCATCACTAAAATCACTGCAGAGATTACACGCTTCTTCTGTTGGCAACTCTGCAGGCTGTTCCAGACCTCTGTGTTCTTGACAGTCAGGCTCTCTTGGCTATAAAAGAAGCAGTCACAGAAATGTTAGAAAATGTCAAGATAATATCAAATCTATCACACTGCAAGGGAATGAAATTTGGGCAGAAGAAAACTTATGTCCTAATATACCATTTGGTATTTTCTAAAGTACAACATTTAATAAACAAGTGTAAAGGATTTAATATTAAAGCCTGGTACACTCTTTTCAAGTTGAATAACTTTCCAAAATAAAGAAAAGTTTAGACAGAATATGATATAATCAAATTATCTGTAAGGAGAACACAGAGCAGAGCAGTCATCTTCTAAGATGAAGGGACTGATTCTGGTCTCCAAAGTGAGAAGTACGTAACTCCTTGATTTCCATGGTCCAGCACATACTTCCAACCACACTTTAAGAAAAATACAAATTTGCAGGCATTAAAAAAGTAAAGAATTCACAACTGGAATATGGTTCTAATAGATTAAAAATAAGAATAAAATCTGATAGAATCTTGACCATTAGAAATAAAGAAAATATTTTAGATATTTTGAAGTAAAATTTGCTACAAATTTAAATCCAGTATTTATTATTTTTACATCAATTGGAGCTGAATATATCCTGTAGTTTCTTAAAGTTGAGGCATTATTAGTAAATGATTTGGGGAAACTATCCATTAATTACTCCTTTTTATAAATCCAGTAATACCTCTGCTAGCATTTAATATTCATATATTTCTATAAAGTTAGAAAAATACTCACCCATATTCCAAATTATTAAGATGGTATGAATTTATACTTAAATTCCTAAAGGCAAGAAAAACTCAGCAACAACAATAACAAAAGTAACAAAAAAAACCTTCTACATGTACATTCTTTACTTTTGAAGAGGCCTTTTGATGACAATATAGATTTTGTAGTGTGTGAGATCATAAACTACCAGAAAGATCACGAGATCAAGGAAGCAAATAAAATTATCTGTTAGAGAATAATTTTGATGTTTGGATTTAATAATCAAACACATACTGGTTACTCTTTTTCTATTGAATTTGTTGTTTAATGAAAAGTTTAGTTAGGTTAGATTGGTCACCTATACAGTGTATTTAATTCTGGATTTAGTTTGGTATAGTTAAAATTCCAGCTTGATTGCAAATGACTGGTGATTGTTACTGAATGTGTTCTTATGATATGAAATGTTAAATTAGCCTAAATTATTTTTTAATTTTTTAATGTTTATTTCTTTTTAAAACAGGTAGAGAGAGAGAGAGAGAGAGAACACAAACATGCGTGCTCACGGGGGAGGGGGCAGAGAGAGGGGACAGAGGATCTGAAGTGAGCTCTGCCCTGAGAGCAGAGAGCCTGATGGCCGGGCTCAAACTCACAAACCGTGAGATCATGACCCGAACTGAAGTCAGCCGCTTAATTGACCGACCACCCAGGTGTCCCCAGTTCACCTAAATTATCAATTTTATTGATTGTCCTCTGCTTTGTATCCTTGACGTTTTTTCAAAGACTTTTTTCTTTATACGTTGAAAAATAAAGAAAAAGGAAAAAGAGCTTAAAATGGTCTCAGTACATGTTTTCTAGGAGTCATAGGCTACAGATGAAAAAATTGCTTACCGTTTCTTGTTCATGTACTGGAGGCCCCTCTTTCAACCATGTTGTGGCTGTCATGATCCCTGCTTCCACTTTGCCTTCTCTCTATAAAAAATGCCAAAAGAGTTGTAAAATATGGGGTAAAAACCACCAGATAAACAAAAGCAATGGCATGCTAAAGCTGGGGAGTAAAGAAAAACAGAGAACAGCCTGCTTTAGCTCTGTCTTTAATATGGAACACGTCACAAATTTGCATGCCATCCTGGTGCAGGGTCTATGTTAATCTCCTCGTATTGTTCCAAGTTTAGTATATGTGCTGCCCAAGTGAGCACTGCTTTATAATTCTTTTTTGTGTTTTTTTTAAATTTATTTTTTGAGAGAGAGAGAGAGAGAGAGAGAGAGCGAGCAGGGAAGGGGCAGGGAAAGGTGGACAGAGGATCCAAAACGGGCTCTGCACTGACAGGCTCACAGCAGTGACCCTGATGCTGGGCTCGAACTCATAAACTGTGAGATATGACCTGAGCCAAGGTTGTACACTCAACTGACTGAGCCACCCAGGAGCCCTTGCTTTAGCTTTCTTAATGTTTTTTCCTATTTTGTTAATTAGTATAAACTCAGATACAGTTTATATAACATTTTAAAATGCTCATAAATTTTGGATACTAGAGCAGAGAGCATCAGAAATCGTCATTCCTCTTGCAGCCCCCTTGTGAAAGATAAATGGCAACTCCAGTCTTTTGTTTCTCAGGCAAAGCGTGTTGGTGTCATCCTTAACTCTTCGTTTTTTCTCAGACACTCTCTATACCTAATCCACTGGCAAATCCTGTCTGCCCCACCTGAGTAATAGATACAGATTCCAACCACTTCTCACACCATCCACCACAATCGCTCTGGTCCAAATCACCATCATCCCTTGGGTGGATTACTGCAGTATCCTCCTACCTGGTGTTTTGTACTTCGATAGCCTAATTCTTACTATTTACTCTAGACATAGACTATGTTTTTCTTCTGTTCAGAACCCTCTAATTGCTTTTTGTCTCACTCAAAGTTCCTAGATGGCCTGGCTTCCTCTCATCTCTCTGACCCCATCTCTTGCTCACTCCACTCCAGCCACTAGGGCCTTCCTGCCATTTTGAAATTATGCTGGACAGGTTCTTCTGCAGGGCTTTTTGTATTTGTTCCTCTGTGTAAAATACATCTTTCTCCTTCATCTCTTAAAAGAATCAGTTGCAACCTCACAGTTGCAACAGCCTCTCCCTTGGCTACTCCATCTAAAACTGCAATTTTCCTTAACCGTCTCCCTACTTCCCTTCTCTGCTCTATTTTTTTAAATTTTTTTTAATGTCTTTATTTTATTTTGAGAGACAGAGCAGAGAGTGAGCGGGGAGGGGCAGAGAGAGAGGGAGATACAGAATCTGAAGCAGGCTCCAGGCTCTGAGCTGTCAGCACAGAGCCCAACGGGGGGCTTGAACCCACAGAGTGTGAGATCATGACCTGAGCTGAAGTCGGATGCTTAACCAACTGAGCCACCCAGGCACCCCTTTTTTAAAAATTAGGATACAATTTACATATAACACTGTGTATATTTAAGGTGTATAAAGTGTTTTGATACATTTGATACATTTTTAAAAATTAGGATACAATTTACATATAACATTGTGTATATTTAAGGTGTATAAAGTGTTTTGATACATTTGATACATTCTTTTTTGTGGTGAGAACATTTAAGATCTAGTCCCTTAGCAATTTTAAAGTATATAATACAGAGTTAATGACTATAATCAGGATACTAGGCATTAGATCTCCAGAAGTCATTCATCTTCTACCTGCTCTATTTTTATCCTCAGAGCCTGTCATCATAATTAACTCTATGCATCATTATTTTTTCTGTTTATTATTTGTTTCCCCAAAATAGAATGTAAGCTTCTTTGTGGGTTGAACTTTTTGTCTATTTTATTCATTTCTGTATGCCTAGCTCTATGATGTACAGTACTTGATATTTAACATAAACTCAATAAATATTTGTGAAATTAGCTCTCAATGTCTATCTCTAACGGGGGACCATGACAGTGAAAACAAAGTTAGTGCAAAGTAGAACTAAACTGCCTGGCACTTGCTGGGATGAGCACTGGGTGTTGTATGTAAGTGATGAGTCACTGGGTTCTACTCTGGAAACCAATACCACACTGTATGTTAACTAAATAACTTGAGTTAAGTAAATAAATTAAGAAGAAAAAAACAAAACAAAACAAAACCAACCAACCAAATAAACAAAGAATTGCCTTACATCATCAGGTTAAAAGTGTTCTATAAATTAAAATTTCTACACCTTAAAACATTTTAAAAGGATTTTCTACAATCTTTAAAAATTAAAAATGAATCACAGGAAGTAAAATAATTATTTTATGTTTGTAATATATGTTTCCATTATATAGCGCTTGTAATATTTTAAAACATTGTTTGGCCATAAGCAGCATGAATCTAACCAGGCCTGAATAATCTTACTTACTTACTTACTTATTTATTTTTTTATTATTTTTTTTTTAGAGGAAGAGACTGCTCTGTAAGCACCTGGCCTGAATAATTTTAAATTCTTACTGATAACAGATGAGCAATTTTAATTCAAAATTTAATTTAATATTTGGGTGCTGATAATGTGCCCAGGAAGAAGTTAAGCACATTTTACCACAAGTAAAATATAAGACATGGATGGCCCTGTCATTAATAAACAATCCTGGAGGAGAAACAAGATATATTTAGGATAACCAGAAAACAAGAGAACTTCCCATTTAATAACTTGTCATACTGAATGTCTTATCTAACATTTGCTTAAGGAATAAGTTGCTATTCTGTTAAAATAGAGAACTCAACTATTTGATAAATGAGAGAAAACAGGATAAGTAAAATAATGCTAACATATTTTATAGATAATAATTTCAAATGAGAAACACAAATATAAACTGGTATGTTGGGTAGTACTCTGAGATGGAAGTAAGATCTGAGGGTGGCCTGGAATATTGGAATACTAACAGGACTACTGACTATAAAAGAGGAATGGGAGAGGCGCCTGGGTGGCTCAGTCGGTTACGCCTCCGACGTCGGCTCAGGTCAGATCTCACGTTCCTGGGTTTGAGCCCCGCATCAGGCTCTGTGCTGACAGCTCAGAGCCTGGAGCCTGCTTCAGATTCTGTGTCTCCCTCTCTCTCTGCCTCTCCCCCCGCCATGCTCTGTCTCTCTCTGTATCAAAAATAAATAAAACATTAAAAAAATAAATTTTTATAAAAGAAGAATGGGAAATAAGTCCATGAAATGGACAGCATATTCAAAACAAGAAAAAGATAGGGAAATTTTATTATTTATTTATTTTTAAGTAATCTCTACACCCAACGTGGGGCTTGAATTCACAGCCCTAAGATCAAGAGTCGCATGCTCTTCTGACTAAGCCAGACAGGCAACTCAGGACAGGGGGATTTTAAATGGGCCACTCAATTCAAATCAAATAGTTACTATAAAATAAAAATTCATCAGTATACATCAGACACTGTATAACAGCTGCAATATTCACAGGATACATCCAATACATGCCTTCCTCTTAGCCTCTGGCTTACCACGCTCACTGATGTTACATGTTCATTATGTAAGTGTTCTCTTTCACCTCTCATCAAGATGGCCTAAGTTCTTTAAGGACAGGGACCAACTGTTCTTGAACTGCTTTTGTGAAACTGAGTAAATCAATCAACTACATGAAGGTTTTAAAAAGTTAAGGGAAACACCTTGGAGCTTTCTGAGGCTCATTTTCCTTATCTATATGAAGAGGAAGTTAATAAAGATGATACTCCAGGATGTTATGATACTCATGTCAACATCAACTGGAAAATAGGTTAATATCTGTAGTATTCTGGTATATCAAAGAACTTAAGTGATTTTAAAAAATGATACAAATTTCTGTTTGAAGAATAAGAAACATCTGTATGCTGAGGATGAACACAACTAGGGGAGTTTGAAATATTGGTGTGGAATTTTTATTGGGAACAGAAGAAAACAAAAATCTCCATGAGACATGAAAGTACATCTCAGGGAGTATTTGGTAACTTTTAATCAAAACACATTTTATAATTTTGTTTATTTAGGAAAGTCTCCTTTTTTTTTTAAAGTTCCTGACTTAGCAGCTGTTTTCAAAATAATATAGTTCTCTTTGCCAGTCTGCAAACGATCCTGAGAGGTCATATACTGTGTACTATATATATCTGTATTTGTGTGTACACATTATTTATAACTATGCATGGCGAAATCTTAGAGAAACAATAATTCATTTCCTATTTCTAAAAGTAGAAATTTTTTATTAAGAGAACCTCAAAGTTCTCTGAAAAGGTAGCAATTATATTTGAGGGTTTCCTCAGGAGAAAACTGTATTTAAAATATTACTGTAAAGGTCAGGCAACAATTTCACACCTCCAGGATGTCCCTCGTGAGACAAGACCCTTGGGACCTTAGTTTGAAGAGATTATAAACCCCAAAAAGCTCTCCTCGATGTTCTTTTGATCCTTGAACTGCTTCAAAATATCGCTTGGCATTTTCACTTCCAATCACCACACAGTGAAGTTGCTAAAACAGAAAAAAAACACAAGAAATTTTTGAAGTGTTTGCTCCAACAATATGTCAGAATTTCCTGGCATTCCCTGTATATACACAGCTTTCGCTGGAGCAGGCAGAGTCTCCTTAGGGAGGAAATTTTATTTTAATTTCACTGGCAGATGTTGCCATTATGGTGAAATAAATAATAGTAATCTGTCTTCTTGAAGAAGAGACCTTACATTTCCTATTTTATCTATTTTCTACCAAGTCAAAATCCCATCACTATGCAATATTCACTTGACGTTGTAACATTTAATAATAAAGGTGTATAAGACATCTGAATACACTTTTCTTCTTTCTAGACTCATTACAACAGGAACTACTAAGACCGACAAAAATCATCACTATTTCACCAAAGTTAAATTATAACTTAAGAAACTACATGATAACCAGGTTGGTGTCAAATCCTAATTGTAGCCATTGTTATACTGTCAGCTAACAGCCAAATCCAATCACTTTTTAGAAACATTTAGGCATCTTTGAAACACTGTGAAATACAGAAAAAATCCGGAAGGACATATACTACTTAGGTAACAACATTAGTGTATTGCTAGATACTTTGCTAAATGCAATGTAAATATAATCTGATTAACTCCATGTACACTTTAAAATTTCTTGAAAGAAACAAAGACTGCAGAGTGGAAAATAACTGCAGTCTGTTGTTTACGTAAGGATTAGTAAGAGGTTGCTTTGCACTATAATAAATTAGGCAACTGAAATAATTTTTTTACTTTGAGAGCGTGGTGGAGAGGAGCAGGGGTTGGGGGGAGAGAGAGAGAGAGAGAGGGAGAGAGAATCCCAAGCAGGCTCTGCACTCAGCGCGGGGCTTGACCCCACAACTTTGGTATTATGACCCCAGCCGAAATCGAGTCAGACACTCAACCCATTGAGTCACCCAGGTGCCCATGCAGTAATTCATTTTAATAATATCTGCTATTTTTTAAATACTTACTACCTGTGTAGCATTTTTACATTGTCTCATTTAATATCTACAACTCTGTAAGACATTGCTATCTTCTTTTTGGAAATAAAAACTAAAGTTTAGAGAAATTAAGTGCCTTCTCATAGCTGTCCAGCCAGCAAGTGTCATTCCTAGAATTTATACCTGGATTTGGCTGATCCAAAATAATTTCTCATCTCTAGGAGGTCCCTTTTTTTTTTATTAAATTATTTTAAATGTTTATTTTTTGAGAGAGAGGTGGTTGAGCTTCTGACTTTGGCTCAGGTCATGATCTCACAGTTCATGGGTTTAAAGTCCTACATCAGGCTCTCTGCTGTCAGCACATAGCCTACTTTGGATCCTCTGTCCTCTCTCTCTCTGCCCCTTCCCCTCTCACAAGCGAGCACACACATGTTCTCTCTCTCAAAAATAAATAAATATTAAAAAAAAATAATAAAAATAAAACAAGATCCTTGGGACCTTGGTTGGAGGAAGCTGTGGATCAACATCCAAGTTGACCAGTTGGTTTCAATGTCCCAGAAACATGGGCTCTAGTCCAGGAAATAGAGTCCAACAAATAGCAGCTGATGGACCTGATGGTCCAGATGATTTTACTCTTTGTTCCTGACTCTTCCTTAAACACTGTATTGTCACACTGAAAACTACTTAATGTAATCACCAAAGTTATCTGTAAGCGTTAATCCAAGTCTTTAGAATTTCCCTACTTTATCACAAAATTTATAAAAGGCACGTTGCTTTATACTTAAAATAAGTTTTCCAAAATGGCTCCAGTAAAAGTGAAGGTCAGATACATCCATCTGTAGGCTGTTATAAAAAAAAAAACAGTGTAAGAATTAAAGAAGAAAAGGGAAAAAATAATTGGAAAATGTAGCTTAGTTTCTGGCTTAAAAAAATCCATTCAAGGCTACAAAATGTTTGGATTTCTTCCTAACAACATGCAAGATATGCAAGAGATAGAAAGAAAAGAAGTAATGTTTCCCATGTTAAAAAGTCATGGCCCCTTCTTCCATCTTCAAGGCCAGTAGCATGGCATCTTCATATAATCCTCTCTGACCCTCTGCCTCTACTGTCGTATCTCCTGCTCTCCTTTCTCTGGTCCTCCTGCCCACTTCCTCTCCCTTTAGTGATTACACTGGCCTACCCAGAAAATGCAGGTGGATTTGATGTAGGTGTAGACTTCTTTGGGAGAACATTATTCAGCCTGTCACCGTAAGGACATGCTTGACAAATGACACAGAAGCCAGCTTGAAGAGGTTCTCACTGGACAAAAGTAAGCCAGTTTGAACACCAAAATACACAGTGATATTCAACAGGTTGTAATGTAATCTATTACTAATATATATCCCCCAAGTCCATATAGATTAAATAAATAGAAAAGAAGGGAAAGCTCTTTTTTTTATGGTAAAGTAGCAACAAATAAGAAGGCATCATGGAAACTAAAAAATCACCATCTGACAATCATCATAGTGGTGGCTGATTCAGGTGTGACTCATCAGTGAATGCTAGGGCTGATGGGTACAGGTTTGACAAGGAACAGGATACTGGCATAGTTTCAGAGGATGTCCCCATAAAAGATTTACAAAGGTAAAAAATGATGACTCTGCAGTGAAGAAAGTTGGCAGGCACAAAACTGACTGGTGATCAAGGTTAACATCACCAATGGTGGGGCAGGTCACCACCAGGTGCCATCTGACCTATGCAATGAGAAGAACATAGAATCATTTCTGTACTATTCTTGCCAGGGGTTCCTGACTTGAATCTGGACACAAGGAAACATCAAATGGACCTACTTTAAAAGAGAGCTAACACAAGGAAAGGCCTTACTCTTTAACACTGTGAAGGCCATGAAAAACAAAGGAAGCTTGGGTAACTAACTACTCCAGTTAAAGAAAACTAAAGAGACATGAAAAGAAAAAGTCAGTAAAGTATGATCCTGGATTGGATCCTGAACCAGAAAGGAAAAAAGAAACAAGAAATTTCCAGGAAAGTTAGTGAAATTTGAATGAGTTTTGTGGTTTACAAGGTAAGGTTGTATCAATGTTAGTTTCTTGATTTGGATAACTACATTCTGGAGAGGATACTAGGAGAAAAACACAAGTGCAAAACAACACACACAACTGAATGTTTAGAATGCACAGGAGTATTTTTATATGTACAAATAAACAGGATAGTGTTCTTCTTTGGAGGGAATACACACTAGAGAAGCTAGGGATGGTAAATCTGCCACTTTCTCTCAAATGGTTCAGAAAAATAAATAAAGATCATGGCTGAAGGAAAGACAAAAGCAAATGTGATGAATGTTAACAACTGGAGTATTTGGGTGAAGTGAATATATATATACACACACATATGTATACATGCAAAAATGAGAGGTGAGTTTCTGAATGCCAAAAGTTTAGATTATATGCAATGCTCCAAACATGGAGTACAGTTGCCATGTAAGTGTTTTTATTTTTTTAAGTATAAAATGTCTGAATGCATTATCACAACAAATACAAACAAAAACATCAAAGTGAAAGTTCCCTTTGAATAATATAGATCAGCCTTTATCAGTCTTAGCAACACTGTAATATTTAGGCATATCTTTCCAGAACTTTTTCAGTGAGAGCTATTTATATACATATACAGTGATAATTTTATGTATCAACATAACATATATTTGTCCTGGAAGTTGGGAATTTTTTTTTTAATTCCATTTAAAAATGTCTTAGAGATCTTGCCAGAACAGTAAATCTGCTCTATAATTGTTTTCTGCTATTGGGTGTTATCAGAATTTATGTTATCACTGTTATTACTGGACATTTAGGCTGGTTTTTTTTCATTTTTTAAACAAATACTAAGAATGCCAAATATAAATCCTTGTCATTCTTCACTCTGCATATGTGAGAGCATTTCTGTAACGTAGAGAGGGAGAAGGTACTGTGTTTTAATATGCTGTAAAATTAGCCTGTAAAATCAGTGTACCAAGTTAAATTCTCAAAAATAATATACAAGTATCTCTTTACAAATACCCCTACCAATAATGAATATCACCAATCTCCCTGCCTCCCTAAACACACACAAACACACAAAACCTCACTAAGTCTTTGCAGAATGTGTGTAACACAGTATTATTTTATATTTCTAGATTACAACTGTGGTTAAACATCTTTTCATATATATATTAACCATTTGTATTTTTTCTTCAATAAAATGCCCAGAGTCTTTTAATTGGTTTGTGAAGTTCTTTATGTATTATAGATGCTAATCCTTTATCATATGTGGAAATTTTCCTTCTAGACACTTTTAAAATTTGGTTTGTAGTTCCTCTGTCATACACATTAAAAATGTAGTCAAATTTACAATATCTGCCTTTAAGACTGTATTGGTTTCTTAAGACTGCTTTAACAAAATGCCACAAATTGGTGGCTTAAAACAACAGAAATTCATTCTCTCATAGTTATGGAGGCTAAAGGTATGAAATCAAGATGTTGGAAGGACCACACTCTCCCTAAAGGTTCCAACTTGAAGACCCTTCCAAAAGTCTAGAGGTTGCTGCCAATCCTTGGCATTCTTGGTTTGTGACTGCACCACTCCAATCCTTGCCTACTTCATAGAGTGGCATTCTCCCTCTGTGTCTGTCAGTCTGTCCAGATTTCCCTCTTAAAAAAATACCAGTCGTTGGATTAGGGCCCACCCTAATCCAGTATGACCTTGTTTAATTTGGTTACATCTGCAAAGACAGACTGTACTTGGTTCAAATGCCAATCTTTAAATCACATCGATTGCATTTTTCACACACAACTGCCATATTACCTTCCTTTGTGCCTACCAAGATGTATGGCTGAATGCTTTGTTAAAGGGCTCATGCTTAAAACATATTTTAATAAAAAACCTATAGCATACAAAGTTCTGAAAACTGACATTATCCTCATCTTCTGAAACCTTATTTATTATTAGTAACATATAATAGGCCATCTTATTTCATTAAATGAGTGAGATAAATAGGCAAAAAATTTATATAGTAATGGGACTGAGAAAAATTACATGATTAAGGAAGGACTCTTATACCTGTGACAAGTCCAAGAGAGTATTCTAAAGAACTACTCCTAAGATGAAAAGAATAATGTCCTACCTTTTCCCAAGATTGGTTAAATATATCTAAACAAAACAATATTCAAGTAGTTGTGCTAAACCAAAGACCAAAAAGAAGAAAGGTTGCTTATAGAACTAAGTGTTTTAAGAAAAAACAAAAACTGCTGTGTACGGTTCTATTTTTAGAATTAAGAAAATAGCATAAATTTAAGATTGGATCATTCTTAGGTAAACTACCACCACATGTGGCAGATGTTTGCTCTTACATCGATGCCAACAATATATAGAGAGAGTAACTCAAATTTAACATTTATAATTAAACTTGAACCTCATTCCAGATCTTCTCAAGTGAACAATTGTAAACTAAATAAATTTTATTTATTTAGAGATATAAATGGTGAAGTAATTGATACCCTAATGATAATAAAGAGTTAATGCAATTTCAGAGGAACACGAAAAGCACCAGCACAGCAGTTAATACGCTTGTGCTGTATTCCTACAATCCCACTTACTGGGGGCCCCTGGGTCCTAGTTTTATTATGCACAACATGAGACGATGGCATCAGACACCTCTAAGGCATCTCCCCCCAGGGTTCCTCACATCATGGCACACACAGAAGAGAGTAACAGACGAACACCTATCTGGAAAGAAGGTTTCTTAGTTGGCTTAGGTAATCTTGCCGCCCAGAGAGCTGTGTGATCAGCGTGTCAGTGCCCCTGTATCCCACCTGTGGCACAGCGTTGTGTCTTGGCGCATAGCCTGGGAAGCTGTGATCTTGCGACTCAAATTATAGTCTGCAGTAGTGTTGACACTCCTGGGAGCTTGTTAAAAATGTAGAATCTTGGGCTCCAACCAGAGCTACTAAATTCGAAACCATAGTTTAAAGATCCTAAATAATTCACGTACATATTAAAAGTTTAAGAAGCACTACTCAAAGAAAATTTCAGCCTTAAAATTCATTGAAAATAAGATTCTGTTTTACAGAATTTATTCTACAGTGTATTTCATAATCTTATTAAGTTCCATATTAGAATGAAATTAAAAACATATTTTTACACAAATATATGAAAGTTCTGATATAGACAAATGTTCCCTTCTTAATTTGGAAAAGGGAAATATATTTACCTGCTTGTATACCTGCCGTAAGTACATGATCTCCTCCACTGTTCCCAAAGATATCAGCCTGAACACTTTCACATCCCTGCATTGCCCAATCCTATATGCTCTGTAAAAAGATTTTTAAAAAAGCCAACAAAAACGAAGTGAAGCAAGGTTCAGAATGTAGCTTTAGGACACACACAAAAATGGAACATTACTAAAATTTTAATTTAAAAAGGAACATATGTGCAGTTTATTGTATGTTAATTATATCTCAATGAAACTTTAAAAATGAGGGAGGGGAACAGGTAATCAACTGGCAAGCCTACAGTAGTGCAGAATTACAGCCCTAAATCAGAGATTTCGGTCTAAATTCATTCAGTTGACTATAGTAGCCCAGGTCTAATTAAGACAATAATTAGCCCTGATTTACCCCACTGGTGAACCATAGGTCTAGTCCTGGCAGCTTCTCTCAGGTGAAGGTTTTATGGGATGTTCTGAATGAGGTCACTTGTTCTATATACCTGCTCCAGTCACAAGCTGGGGAGTGGGGGTACTGATGTATGAAACGTAAAATTTGGTGAAAATTTAATTTTGACCTTATAAAGTCACTCTGTTGTTGTAGCCGGTGCTCTCTTTGCCTCCTTCCTCCAGTACTCCTAACAGAGGGGATCTTGGGACCCTGCAAATCTTGTAGGGGGGCTCCTGTGGCCCAGCACGGCCAGGGTAAGTCACTGCATTCTCGCTTCCACCCTGCAGCCTAGATACACAGGGGCGCATAATCCTTTTCTCTCTCACAATGGATTTGAGTCTTAAAATTTTTTTAAATGGATCTAAGGAAATGTCTTTTGGGTGTGTGCTCAGTCAATTGTTTGGTGAATAGGATAGATGTTGTTAGAATACATATTCTTTACAGACAAAAACCTTATAACATGCTACTTTAGATCTATGCTTTGACAATTTCTAGGTCCATTAAGTAGGGGTATGTTAAGTGATGGTCTTTCTACCAGAAAACAAGTGTTGAAGAACTGTTATACAGTATGGAGGTCTTCCTTTCTCTTCTTGGTCCCTCCTCCCAGAGTCAGTTGAAGGGCAGAGAGGGAAAGAGAAATGCTGTTCATTTAGTTTTATTGTTAACTAACTTAAACTGAGTACCAAAACACAGTACCCTGGGATAAGTATTAGGTCTTCAAATGTTAAAAAAAAAAAAGTAGAAAATTTTCTGTGGCTATCATTTGATTATTTTCCTTGGTGGCTGTCAGTGGTGAGAGGCTGGTTAAAAGAATGGGCTCTGCAAGTCCGAGTGCATGAATTCAGATCCTGAAATCATGGGCTGTGAACTTGAGCAAGTAACTTCAGCTTGTTGTGCCTCAGCTTCCTCACATGGAAAATAGGTAGGATAATACTGCCTACCCCATAAAAGCTTTGATATCAGGGTAATGCTGGCTTCACAGAATGAGTTAGAAAGTGCTCAAGTTTTTGTAAGAGCCTGGGAAGGATTAGTACTAATTTTTTTAAATACTTGATAAAATTCATCAGTAAAGCCATTTGGTCATGGGTTTTTGTTTGTTGGCATTTTTGATTACTGATTCAATCTTCTAGTTGGTCTATTCATATTTTCTATTTCTTCGTGATTCAGTCTTGGTAAGTTATGGGATTCTAGGAATTTGTTCATTTCATCTGGATCATCCAATTTGTTGATGTACAACCATTTATAGTACTTACAATCCTTTCTATTTCTGTAAAATAGTAATGTCTCCTTTCCACTTCTGATTTCAGTTATTTCAGTCTTCTCCTTTTCTTAGTCAATCTTGCTAAAGGTTTGTCAAGTTTGTTGATAATTTTGAAAAAAAAGCTCCTGGTTTTGATGACTTTTTTTCTAGTGTTTTTTTAGTCTCTATTTTTTCTTTTAATGTTTATTTATTTTTGAGAGAGAGAGATCGAGCCAGGGAGGGGCAGAGAGAGAAGGAGACACAGAATCCGAAGCAGGCTCCAGGCTCTGAGCTGTCAGCACAGGATGTGGGGCTTGAACCCACGAACCATAAGATCATGACCTGAACCGAAGTTGGATGCTTAACTGAGCCACCCAGGGGCCCCAGTCTCTATTTCATTTATCTCTGTTTTAATCTCATTATTTCCTTTTGTTAGCTTTGGGTTTAGTCTGTTCTACTTTTTCTAGCTCCTTAAGGTATAAGGTTGGAGTGTTGATTTCAGACCTTTCTTCCTTTTGAATGTGTTTATAGCTATAAAATTAGCACTGCTTTCACTGCATCAAGTAAGTTTGAATATGTTGTTTCCATTTTCATTTTTCTCAATTTTCTAATTTCTCTTGTGATTTCGTTTTTTAAAATCATTGGTTGTTTAAGAGCATGTTGTTTAATTTCAACATATCTGTGGATTTTCCAGTGTTTCTTCTGCTGTTGATTTCTAATTTAGTTCTACTGTGTTTGGAAAAGAAACTATAAGATTTCAATCTTTTAAAACTTATTAACATGCTTTATAACCTAACATATGGCCTATCATGAAGAATGTTTCCTGTATACTTGAGATAAATGTGTAATTTCAACAATCCAAAGCTGTTGGAAGGAGAATTCTGTCTATGTCTGTTAGGTCTAACTTGTCTATAATATTGTTCAAGTCTTTTTTCCCTTACTGATCTTCTGACCAGATGTCCTATCCATTATTGAAAGTGGTGTACTAAAGTCTCCTACTATTACTGTAGAGTTATCTATTGCTCCTTTCAATTCTGTCAATGTTTGCTTTATATATTTTACAGCTTGTTTGTTTGGTATATTTATAATCATCATAGCTTCTGGGTGAGTTAAATCAAGAATTGTCATTGTATACTATCCTTTTTTAATTTTTTTTCTTATAATAGTTTTCAACTTAAAGCTTTTTGTCTGATATTAGAATAATGACCCCTGCTCTCTTTGGTTACTCTTTGGATGAAATATCTTTTTCCATATTTTTACTTTTAACTGATGCATGTCCTTAAACCAAAAGTAAATGTCTTATAGAAAATGTATAGTTGGAATGCTGTGTTATTGTTTTTAATCTATTCTGCCAATCTATATCTTTTGACTGGGGAGTCTGATCTATTTACATTTAAAGTTATTAATGACAGGGAAGGATTTAGTTTTGCTACTTTGTTTTCAGTATGTCTCATGGCTGTTTTGTCCCTCATTTCCTCCATTACTGACTTTTTTTGTTATGTGATTTTTTAGTGACACATTTTGATTCCTTTCTCATTTCCTTTTGTGTATATTCTCAAGGTATTTTATTTGTGAACATTATATATAATGTCCAAAAGTTATAACAATCGATGTTAAACTGATACCAACTTAACTTCAATTGCATTAAAAAACCCTCATTTGCAGCTTTGCTCCCATTTTGCTATTGATATCAAAAATTAAATATTTATATGACATGTATACATTAACAGATTTATATTTATTTTGTGCATTTGTATTTAATGTTTTTATTTATTTATTTTTTGTTTTTTTAATAGTTTATTGTCAAATTGGTTTCCATATAACACCCAGTGCTCTTCCCCACTAGTGCCCTCCTCCATTACCACCCCCCCTTCCCCCTCCCTTCAGCCCTTGGTTCCTTTTCAGTATTTAATAGTCTCTCATGATTTGCATCCCACTCTCTCTCTCCACAATTCTCTTTCCCCCTTCCCCTCCCTATGGTCCTCTGTTAGTTTTTAAAATATTTTATTTTTAGGTAATCTCAACACCCATTGTAGGGCTTGCTTGCACCCACAATTTTGATATTAAGAGTTGCATGCTCTACAACAATTGCTCTGCATTTATGTTTTAAATAAAAAAATAGGGGCACCTGGGTGGCTCAGTCAGTTAAGTGTCTGACTCTTGATTTTGGCTCAGGTCGTAATCTCATCGTTCGTGAGTTTCAGTGCTGTGTTGGGCTCTGTGCTGATAATGTGGAGCCTGCTTGGGACACTCTCTCTGCTCCTACCCCCCTCTCAACAAACAAACAAATAAACAAACTTTAAAAAACTGTGAAAGTTCATTAAATAAAAAATAAAAAGTAGATTTATAAACCAAAATTATAGTAAGACTGTTTTTTATATTTGTCTCCATATTTACTAGCACTGGAGAATTTTAGACTTTCATATGGTTTTGAGTCATTGTTAAAGTCCTTTAATTTGAACTTGAAAGCCTCTTTTTAGCATTTCTTGTAGGGAAGGTCTAGTGGTAATAAACTTAGGTCTGTTTGCCTGGGAATGTGTCTTAATTTCTCCCTCAATTTTGAAAGACAGTTTTGCCTGGTACAGAATTCTTGGTTGATGTTTCTATTGAGAATCTGCTAATAATCTTACTGGGGATATCTTATATATTATACAACATTTTTCTCTTGCTGCTTTCAAAATTCTCTTTGACTTTAACTATCTACAGTTTGATAACATGTCTCAGTGTGAGTCTCTTTGGGTTTATCCTACCTGAAGTTTGTTAAGCTTACTGTATTTGCATATTAATGTCTTTCCTCAAATTTGTGATGTTATTATTTCAGTCATTATTTCTTCAAACAGCTTTGTCCTTTTCTTTCTCTTCTTTTGAATTCCTATAACATGTATGTATATTGGTCTATTTAGTATGCCCCATGAGTTCCTTAAGCTATGTTCATTTTCCTTTGTTTCAGTCTTCTTCGTCTTTTGCTCCTCAGATCTGTCTTCAAGTTTGCCCATTCAAATATGATGACTCTCTAGTGATTTTTTCTAATTCAGTTATTATATTTTTCAGGTTCAGAGTTTCTGCTTTGTTCTTTACATATAAAAAACATATATATATAGTTTCTATCTCTTTGCTAATATTCTAATTTTGTTTATATGTTATTTTCCTGATTTCCTTTAGATCTTTGTCCATGTTTCCATTTAGTTCTTTAGGATAGTTGTTTTAAACTCTTTATCTAGTAAGTCCTATGCTTGTGTTTCTTCAGGGATGGCTTCTGGAGATTTATTTTGTTCCCTTGAATGAGCTAGTTTTCCTCTTTTTTTTAAAGGCCTTGTATTTTTTTGTTAAAAATTGGCCATTTGATAAAACAGCCACTTCTAGTCTTTGCAAATTAGTCTGGAAAGCATTCATTAGTTAGCATGATATGTCTTGGGTCTTACGAGCAGCTCAGAGTAAGGACTGAAATCATCTTTGGTCATTTCTGGTTATGTATCCTGCCTGGGTCTATGTGTGTGGTTGTGTGTGTATGTTTTCTGGTATCTCCTGTATACATAATTGCTTTTAAACGTCTTACTTTCCCAAAGAGTCTCATCTCAGCTTCTTCTCGGGGTCTTAGATATATTCTATTGTATTCCTCCACTGTAATATCATGTCCCAGGTACATAGTCCCATTGCTGCTTTCATGCACAATGGGGCCTATGACTGTCTTCAACAGCTTCTGCCAGACTGAGATCCAAGTTATGCCACCATTCCTTATTACCTAAGCACTGTCAGGTGAAAAAAAAACCTACAGCTTCCCTGTCTGCCATCATGTTGGTATCACTGATTTTGGTTTTCTCTTTAATACAAGAGTTATTTAGAAACATATTTTACATTTTAAAATGTCCATATGGAGAGATTTTCATTAGCTAAAAGTTCATTGTTATTTTCTAGGGTCTTGTCTTTTGTATTAGGACCATGTAATTTAGTCCTTGCGATTTCTACTAAAATATATAGTCATTTAAAACTATGCTCTAAAATGTTTTTTGAAAGAGTGGGTATTTTCCATTATTATATGGTTAAATACATTTATTAAGTTAAAGGCTATATAACTTGTTAAATAATTTACATTTTTTTGCCTTGTTGATCTATTAATTTTTGAGAGAAGGATATTAAGTTTTCCATCATGATTATAGATTTGTCCATTTCCCATCATAAAAGAGTTTTGTCTTTGTTATGTAGTAACTATTATACTTTCCTTATTGATTATTCCATTTTGTTTTTCTTAATACATTTTACCTTAAAGTCTTTTAATATTTTGCTTGATATTAATATTGCCATTCTTACTTTTGGTAAAAATCTCCCTGATTAGATTTTAAATATATTTTATTTGTAACCTTCTATGTATTTTTGAATTTTATAAACACATAATTATATCTATTGTAATAAGCATAAACCTTTATCTCACATTTCATTTGTACCCTCTTTTTTTGTTTAAAAGGAAGTTTTATGTTTGACTTTATTTCTCACAGTTTACCTTAGGTTTTATATTTGCCATGTTTTCTTAGTTTCTTTTACCTCTCACTGCACAGTTATATTTCCAATCAGTTACTGAAATAATCACATTTTCTCAGTGATTTTTTTTTAAATTTCTTTTTGTTGTTGTCCTTACAATTTTGTCTAAAATTTAAAAACACCTTTTGTTTTTTTGCATAAAATTGAAATCTTACCAGGCCATCTGAATTCTTTTTTGATGAAATATAACTTCTAAAACAATTATTCCCACCCTCCCAATGTTTTATTGAAATTATATGGAATTTTAGTATGTGATTCTTATTAATTTTCTTATACCATCCCTTTTAAGTTTTGAAAATCCTTTCTTGATAACTGTATTAAGTCTCTCAACTAAACTATCAATATTTAGACATAAAATTTTCAGTTCCTAGATGTCAACAGATACTTTATTTTCCCTCACATACTGATATTTTAGCCACTGAAGACAACTACAAATCAAAATTTTCTTGTAGATACCATCATATGAATTTTGCCACTTTGACAACTTCTATTTCTTCTAGAATTCTATAATGCAGATGAAAAGTCAGTTCTTCAAGTCTATTTTGCAGAAATAGTGGCACTCGTAGAAATGAGTGGCATTCTCATTTGTTTGTTGGTAGTCTGTTTTGTTCTTTTTTGTCTTGGTTTATAAATAATTTCCTCTCCCTCTTTCTCATTCAGGCATTGTTTATCCCTTTATCTATGGAACTTAGAAATATCAACAAGAAGTGTCTCTGTTTTTTCTCCTGACCTGTCACTGTGCTTTCAAATATTCTTTCCTTTTATTTTCCATATCAATTTCCACTTTCAATCTTCTCCATTTGATTACTCAGATCTTGCAATGAGTTATTTGGCAACAGTTTTAAATTCTAAGCATTTCTATTTTTTCTTTTCCATGTACTGTTTTTTGGTTTTTTTTTTCCCCCAGGGTACTCTATTCTTATTTTATTTCCTTCAGGGTCAGTTTTTCATCTTGGCCCTTTTCTTTCATACTGCTGGTTTTATTAAACTGTCTCACAATTTTTAAAAAATTTTTAATGCTTATTTATTTTTAAGAGAGAGAGAGAAAAGTATGGGTGAGGTAGGGAAGAGAGAGAGGATGACACAGAACCTGAAGCAGGCTTCAGGCTCTGAGCTGTCAACACAGAGCCTGACTCAGGGCTTGAACTCATGAACCATGAGATCATGAATTAAGCTGAAGTCGAAAGCTTAATCGATGACGCTACCTAGGGCCCCATTATCTCATATTTCTTAATTTTCCATTCGTAATTACAAATAAGGAACTGGGTGGACTGCACAGGAAAGCTGGTCTGGATTTCTATGAAGGTACATTTATCTATTTAATCATTTCCCCCGTTTTGTGTTCCACGGAGACCTGGGATTGTTTCAGGTTCAGCTCGGCTTTATGATCTGGTTCTAATGCCCACTGTAAAAACCTTATGTCAGTCTGATTCCCCACTTATTTATAAAACTTATGAAATAATTCTTTCAATTTTGATCAAGAGGCATCTGTTGTAGGCTAACCCCTCTTTATATTGGGGTACAGGAGAGGAAATGGTTTTAGAGTTAGCATATTAATTAATTTCCAACAAGAATTTACTCTGGTCTATTTCTGTATCCTATAGTTAACGGACCCCAAGCTTGAAATTTGTCTGTTTTCTCCTGTAAACTTTGGATTGTGGCTTTTTCCTGCTGGTTTCTTGCTTATACAGATTCTGTTGTAAGACAGACTTTGCCTTCTATCTTCTAGGAATTTCTCCAAACTTCTGATCTACTAGTAGTGACCTTTCCTATCTTCCTGCAGTATGATGGGTTTGTTCCTTCTTTTTTGCTTTTCTTTAAGTTTGTACTTACTTATTTTGAGAGAGGGAGGGAGTGCAAATGGGGGAGGGGTGAGAGAGAGGGAGAAAGAGAATCCCAAGCAGGCGCCACACTGACAGAGCAGAGCCTGACATGGGGCTTGAACCCACAAAGCCGTGAGACCATGACCTAAGCCAAAACCAAGAGCTGGATGCTTAACTGACTGAACCACCCCTCTTCTTCTTAAACCAATCATATCACAATGGATTTTGAAATGGAAAGAAAATAAATTGCTGTTATCAGCCTGTCATTTGGATTCAGACATTCAGGGTTATCTTAATATAATTTTTTTAAGTAGGTTTCTGTAGGGCCCAAATTCATACCCTGAGATCAAGATCTGAGCTGAGATCAGGAGTTGGATGCTTAGGGGCACATGAGTGGCTTAGATGGTTAAGCATGTGACTTCAGATCAGGTCATGATCTCATAGCTTATGAGTTTGGGCCCTGCATCAGGCTCTGGGCTGACAGCTCAGAGCCTGGAGCCTGCTTAGGATTCTGTATCTTCCTTGCTCTCTGCCCCTCCCCCACTCAGGCGCACGCTCTCTCTCTCTCTCTCTCTCTCTCTCAAAAATAAATAAACGTTAAAAAAAAAGAGTTGGACACTTAACCAACTGAGTCACCCAGGTGCCCCTTAAATATAATTTTTTTAAATAAGGTTTTCTCTATCTTCTAATCATAATCATATTATAAAAGCAACCTAAGAGAATCAGAAAGGGATATTTTCGGATTAAAAGTACTTCCAGGTCACTTAAAATTTTGTCAGGACTATACCTGTCAATTGCTTGAAGATCATTGGCTGGATTCCAAGTAGGATCAAACAATACAACAACATTGGCACCAACAAAATTGAGGCCTAGTCCACCAGCCCTGGAGGAAACAGAATTGGACACATTAAAATAGCAAAAGCATAGTCGTTGCCCTCTAATTCAATTGTGCTAGGTTTCTGTAACCAAATCAACACAACACTGCATTATCAGCATAAAAGACGATTAAAACACAAATGTGCCACAAACAAAATAGCTATGGAATATCGTTTATCTACCATTCTAGAATATCCCTAAAAGAAATTGACCAGTAAAGCCCACCTAAGTAGGTTGTACTGTCTTTTTGATTTTTTGGATATTCAAATACTATGCTGAAAGATCTTCCTAACATAATTTTTAAAAATTATAAGTATGGTCCAGCTAAATAAAATAAATATACATTTTTAAAAACCAATGCAGGAGTAGATGCACTTCTTACTCCTCTCAGTAAGTTCAGCTAAAAACCCTGGGCATCATATATAAAATAAACATACGACTTTGAAAGGTAGAGAGAACAAAGACTGGCTAGAGAGTATAAGAACTAAGGAATGACATGGCAGTGAGTTTTCCAGCTTTGCTTTTGCCTAAAAAATCCAAGCCTGGGCTCCGGAGAAACCAGCCAACTGGAAATGCCAACAAGCAAGATAAAAAAAAAAAAAAAAAAAAAAAAAAGGCCCAAGAAAAGCCTTTAGCCAAAGACCCAGGAAAGGTTTAGCCTTTTAAGATAGAAAATGTCAGATAAGAACCCACCAATTCTTGTAAACACCATTGAAAAAAAAAAAAATCTATGGCCTGAATCCCAATCTGGTCAGTAAAGGCTGAGTGAGATTATATTTCTACCTTTGCCTTACTAAAATGGGGTGCCTCTCAACCCCACTCAGAGGGTGTCAGAGGAGACTAAGGAGCTGGGACATTCATTTATGCCAAACTATAACCAGATTTCCTCTGTAATGTCAGTGGAAGCTATACAGAAACAGTAAGGAAGGGCCTCACTCTCAGAATGTCAATAGAGGCCAAGCAGGAAACATGGATTCCCATCCCTATGTGGCTGGCATGATGTCTGGCTAAAACAGAGGGAGAAAGCCCCACTATAGATAGATAAGCTCAAAATAAAAAATTATAAAATGTGTGAAGAAACCACAAGCAAGAGCAAGGGGGAACAACAAACAGAAGGGATTAGGAGTTCCAAGTACAGGAGTTAATAGAGCAAAATTGCCATTTAAAAAGGGTGTTTAAAAAAAATGACTAAAATTACTAAAGAAATAAAAGAAAAGCTAAAAGACATAAAGAACAAAATAGAAGTAAAAATGATTAGGCAGATTTGAAAAATATCAATAAGGCTTCTAAAAATGAAAGATACAATCATTAAAAATTCACCAAATGGCTTAAATAGAAATTTCTAGTAATAATTAGGAGCCTTATGGCATATCTCATCAAATTAGATGGGGGTGAGCAGACAAAGATCAGCAGATGACAGCTTGCCTAGAAGTTCTGTACCGTTTGAAGTATTGTTGAAGGCATTTATTACTTTGAATAACATAAGAAATTAAGAATGCTTATTTTTTAAAAAATTAAGAATGTTTATGTATACTTTATAAAACTTAACTGAAGACAATATTCTATGTCATTTAATGCTCATAGGCAAGAGCTCATATGAGAAATTACTTCTTGAATTCATTCACAGGGAAATGGGAATCCAGAGCTTCTCTCATTATAAGAGTTCAGGAGAGTTTCAGTGTTTAGTAGTAAGTAGCTCACTCATCATATATATATAATTTTATGCCTCATTTTAAGTAATTTTTGTGTTGACTTATTTTTTACATTTTAAATGTGTTTGTTTTTAACTTTTTAAAAATTTATTATCCTTGAGAGAGAGAGCACAAGCAGGGGAGGGGCAGAGAGAGGGGACGGAGGATCCGAAGCAGGCTCCATGCCAAAGTACCTATCCTGAAGTGGACTCAAAATCACAAACTAGGAGATCATGACCGGAGCCAAAGTTGGATGCTCAACGACTGAGCCACCCAGGCATCCTGCTATGTTTGCTTTTAAAGTCCTTTGACATTTTTTTGGAAAGATAGTGTGGGTAAATCTATAACGTACTTATTACATAGATGTCAAAGTTACGGATTTGTTGCCCCCAAAAGGGATTAATTCTTCTTAGGTGTTTATACTGGCATAAATCTTGCTCTAAAGTGTGTATGTTGTTTTAAAGGTTTTAATGGGAGATTCATAAATAGGTATTAGAACTGACTTAACTTTTATAAAACCTATTAATGTAGAACTGCTATGGTTGAGACCAGGTAGACAGAGGGACGAAATGTCTGGCTCACTAAGCCCAGTGGGCTCTCTAGGGCTGCTTGAGCATAGTTTAAAAACCACTGTTACAGATGGTTCTCAGTTATTTGATTAATAAATCAATTACTCAATTAAGTCTGACTGTTCTGACCACAGACATGAATAAAAACACTAGCAGAGAAAATTCCTGGGAGGAAACATCCATTTCTTATGATTGTTATCTTTATAAACCCAGACATATAAAGAGAATTCAGTGATGATAAGGAAACTAAGAAAAAAGGTAGATAAAACTCAAGATATTGTTATTTCAGTTATAATTAATATAATAGCATTTTTGCTGCTTCTCCTCAAAGCCAAATAAAACAAAGCAATAAGCATAACCACTGAAAATTAATCCAGTAATAATTTTTAAATTACCCTAAATCTTAAAAGCAATTACATAAAAATCAAATTATCAAATTTTATTTTCTTACATTGTGGAGACAAGGCAAATGTTAACATCTTGTGTACTGTTGAACTCTTTCACGATCTTGATTCTTTCCTCTGATTTCGTACTTCCGTCAAGTCGTCGGTAATCAAGGCCAGCCGCCATACAGTATTGCTGCAGAACATCAAGCAACTAGAGAAAGGTATGGAAATAATAAGTTTCATACTACTATAGAGATAAGGTTTACTAAGTATTAACAATTGCTGCTCACAAGTTCTTTCTTATAAGAGCAACAAATATTTTCCTGACTTCTGGCTTATGTATTTCTCCCCATTATCCTAAAACTGACTTTACTATTCACCAATGCTTTTTTTTATTAAATTAATCTTTCAGGAAAAAAAAAATCTTCATTTATTTTTAAACCAAAACCAAATAAAAAGCACTAGCCAAATCATTTATGTAAGTAAATTTCATTATTTGTGCTAATTTTCTAAGTTCTAAAATCTCTTAAATGTCTTAAGGAACACTTTAATTATTAATAAAAACATCAACAGAGAATTAAAAATCTATCTTTGAGTTTGCTATTTGACAGTAATGCTGACATCACTGAGATTTAAGTGTCTGTTTCAAAAGTTGCTCATGTCACTACTATTTTCTACAGTACATACACAATAAAAACATGGCTGGACGCTGTTATGTCTCTTAGGTTTTCTGCCTCAAGAGTTAGGGATGGGCCAACTGAGAGTATACTTCAGAAGAAACTCACCTTGGTGGAAAAGGAGAAAAGAAGTATTTTATCTTTGTTTTTCCTACAATGATTTAAAAGCTGCTGAAGGACCTAGAAATGAACCACAGAAATCAACCACCAATGAACCAGTTCCAACTAAAAGCACACTTTATACATATAAACATCACTTGAGAATTTCCTAAAAATTATTTTTATACAACATAACCTCAATCTTCTTTCCTAATTCCCTTCATTTTTGCCAAGTTAGAGAAATGAAGTATTAGACATTACATGAAATGTTATTCATCATCATACTGTCAATAATGAGGTAAAGTTTCCAAAGACTTTTGTTTCATCTCATCTGGTTTTAATAAAAAGGAAGCATTTTAGATTATAGGATGCATTTTAATGAATTAAGTTAATTTCCAAAAAACACTTTCTTTATACCTACAGTATGTCCAGAAACTAAGTTACAGAACAGCATTCCTTTTAGGAAGTATTTAAACTTTTTCTAGATAGATGTAATGAAATGTGTTTTATTACATCTACGTCTTGATATTTGTTTTCTTAAAATAATCAGTCACATATACACCTCTTCTCATTTTATCCCCTCTGCTTCTCTATTTACAATAAGCCCTGACTTGATTTTGACCTCAAAATGTCAATAATTTGCCCCCATACACAGTGCTTTTACGAAGGAAGCAAATAATCCAAAACCTGTGCATAACAGTAACACTGTTATTTTTAAAATAGGAATTTCCACATCTGGCAGTGACAGTTCCAGAACACTGTGGAAAAGTAACCCACAAAGCAAAGAGAAGGAATTTCTGTATTAAGCCTAAAGTTTTTCTGAATTATGTAATAAACACTTCAATTTTGTTTATTCACTGATAGGCATTTAAACTGAAATAAAAATTATATTCAATATAACACACTTTTAATAATTGACTAAGAGAAGATATTGTGCTAACTCTGACCCCCATGGCCCTATCCCTCAGAAAAAGCTATAGAATTATAAAAAAAAATAAAAGCTACTCAAATAACCAATCAGTAAATAAAAATGTCACAGATCAAGTCAACATAATTTTAATACTTGCAAAATTTATAAAGTTTTGCATTAGCTTTATTTACTTATCAATAAGAACAACTGATTATATATAAAGAATCTGCGTTTGAATTTCACATAATACATTAACGTTTTAAAATTAAAAGATTCTTTTAGAGCAAGTTTGGATTTTCAGAAGAATGTAGTAGAACTCACCCAGAAGCCCTCTCCCCCATTTTGTATTCCTGCCCCTCTCCTGCACAAAGTTTTCCCTATTATTAACATCTTGCATTAAGGTGGTACATTTGTAACAACTGATGAATGAATAAATATTGTTTATTAATAGATTATTGTTATAAACTATTATGAAATTATTAACTAAAGTCTATTTACATTATTTACAATAGGGTTCATTCCTTGTGGTGTACATTCCATGGGTTGTGGCAAATAGATACTGACATGTAGTCACCATTACAGTATTACACGGAATTGTTTCACTACCCTAAAAATTCCCTGTGCTCCCTCTATGTATCCCTCCTTCCAAGCTTCTGGCAACCACTTATCATTTTACTTTCTCTAAAGTTTTGCATTTTCCAGAATGTCATAGTGTTGGAATCATATAGTAAATAGCCTTTCCGACTAGCTTTTTTCACTTAGTAATATGCAGTTAAGGTGACTCATGTCTTTTAATAGTGTGATAGCTCATTTCATTCTATTGTTGAATAATAGTCTATTGTCTGAATGTACCACAACTTATCTATTCATCTACTGAAGGACATCTTGGTTGCTTCCAAGTGTTGGCAATTATGAATAAAACTGCTAAAAGCATCTGTGTACAGGTTCTTGTGTGAATATAAGTTTTTAATTCATGTGAGTAAATATCAAGGAGTGCTGTAAATAACAATATTCACAGCTAAGATATCCTGAACCTAACTTATCTCAAATTAGTCAAACCTAGAAAAGAACATGACCCCTATATGATCCCAACAGCACTAAACTGGGTTTCCTAAACCTTTTCCCCTACCCCCCACGGTAAGTGGCTCTGTGGTATTTCCCAAAGGAAGGGAAAAATGGGGATTCTTATTAGGGGAATAAGTGCAATTTGTGACCATCCCCTTGAATAGTAGTTGAGGTCAAAAAAAGACCTTCACATATAAGAGAAAGAGCTAGAGTTCATAGTGTAGTTTTGAGGGTATGAAGGGTACAGTGAGCATTATGTCAACAAATAAATTGCGGCTGTAGGCTGACCTATAATAAGAGAAGTATAACTAGTATCTTTCATCACTTGAATTCAAGAAGTACATGCAACTTGGATTTCTTAACCCCAGAGGCAATAGATTATAAACCTATACATTTTATAACACTAAATCACCAGATGATGTTGATAATCAAATGAAACACAATGTTAAAAATATAACCCTAGGTTATTATTTATTATTATTAGTGTCTTTCTTGCTGGTATTCTCTAACAAAGCAAGTAAATTACGGGCTTCTTTCACATATAAAGACATCAACCCAGCTTCCAGCAACAATTTTCCCTTCTAAAAATCATAACCAAAAAAAGTTAATAATTATTTTAATCAGATGTTATTCCTAAATATACATTAATGAGTGGTTATAAAATTCCACTTAATATCAAGAGTAACTTTTGAGTGAAGAGTCACAATGAATGAAATTTAAATATATAACAATAGATAATACAGTATTCATAAAGAGGCCATGATTTCTAAAAATATTCTATTGGCTTAAATTATGGGATAATAAGTGTTCAGTTCAAAATTAATTGGGCTTTTTAATATGGTTTTATTTAAAAATAAATAAAGTCGAGGCACCTAGGTGGCTTGGTCAGTTGAGCTTCCTACTCTTGACTTCAGCTCAGGTCATGATCTCACAGTTTGTGAGATCAAGCTGTCAGGCTCTGGGCTAACAGCATGGAGCCTGCTTGGAATTCCCTCCCTCCCTCTCTCTCTCTCTCTCTCTCTCTCTCTCTCACACCCCCCAAAATAAGTAAACAAATAAATAAATAAGTAAACAAATAAAAGTCAACAAAACGGATGACAAAAATAGATTTACTATTGTTAGGAAATATTGTTAGGAAATTTATTACTGTTAGGTTTGAATTACTTATTGTGATAATAAAACAGAATATTCTCACTAATACAAACTCCTTTATTTTAAAAATACACAACTCTCAACAAAGTGGGTATAGAAAGAACATACCTCAACACAATAAAGACGATATGTGACAAGCCTACAGCTAGTGTAATACCCACTGGTAAAAACTGAAAGCTTTTCCTCCAAGACCAGGAACAAGACAAGGATGCCTACTCTTGCCACTGTTATTCAACATTGTACTGGAAGTCTTAGCTAGAGCAATTAGGCAAGAAAAGGAAATAAAAGGCATCCAAATGGAAAGGAAAGAGTAAAAGTGTCCTTTTTTTTATCTGGCATGATCTTACATATCTAAAACCCTAGATTCCACCAAAAACTGTTAGAACTAGCAAATTCAGTAAAATTGCAGGATACAAAATCAATCTACAAAAATTCATTCCATTTCTGTACACTAATAAGGAACTATCAGAAGAAATTAGGAAAACAATCCCACTCACAAATGCATCAAAAAGAACCAATTAAAATAAATTTAACCAAGCAGGTGAAAGACCTGTACACTGAGAATTATAAGACACTGAAGAGGACACAAATAAAATACAAAGGTATTCACTGTTCATAGGTTGGGAATATTATAAGATGTCCATACTAGACATAGCAATCTATAGATTCAATGCACTCCCCATCAAAATTCCAATAGCATTTTCCACAGAAATAAGAACAAACAATGCAAAAATTTGCATGGAACCACACACACACACACACACACACACACCCCCCCAAATAGTCAAAGCAATCTTGAGAAAGAGCAACAAAACTGGAAGCACCACATTTTCTTATTTCAATCTATACTGGAAAGTTATGATATCAATACAGTATGGTATTGACATAAAAACAGACAGGTTAATGGAACAAAACAGAGAGTCCAGGAATAAACCCAAACATATATGGTCAATTAACTTATGACAAAGGAACCAAGAATATACAAAGGGGAAAGGATAGTCTCTTCAATAAATGGTGCTGGGAAAACTGGACAGCCACATGCAAAAGAGTGAAATTGATCTTGATAAGACATTTGCACCTGCATGGGTTTTTTTTTTAATGTATTTTTAAATTTAATTTTGAGAGAGAGAGAGAGAGACACACACACAGTATGAAGTGGGGGCGGGGAGGCAGAGAGAGAGAGGGAGAAAGAATCCACAAAGCAGGATTCTGTGCTGTCAGCCCAGAGCCAATGCGGGGCTTGAACTCATGAACCACAAGCTCAAGACCTGAGTCAAAGTTGATACTTAACCAACGGAGCACCCCCATGTTTACTGCAGCATTGTTTATAATAGCCAAGACATGGAAAAAATGTTAGGTGTCTTTTGATGGATAAATGGATAAAGAAAAGGTGATACACACATGTACAATGAATATTCAGTCATAAAATAAAAAAGAAAACCTGGCATTGCAACAACATGAAGGGGATTACACTTCATGAAACGAGAGAGCAAGAAAAACAGATACTGTATGATCTCACTTATATGTAGAATCTAAAAAAAATAAAGTTTGAATTTATAGGTACAGAGAACAGATTGGTGATTACCAGAAGCTAGGGGTAGAGGCAGGCAAAAATGGGTGAAGGTGGTCAAAAGGTACAAACTTTCAACTGTAAGATAAACAAGTCCTGAGAATTTAATGTACAGCATGGTGACTACATAGTTAACAATACTGTATATATATTTGAATGTTGCTAAGACAGTAGATCTTAAGAGGTCTCATCATAAGAAAAAAATAACTATGTGTGGTGATAGATATTAAATTTAAACTTACTGGGATAATCATTTAGCCATATACATATGTATCAAATCACTATGCTGTACCCCTAAAATTAAAACAATGCTGTATGTCAATTATATCTCAACTTAAAAAATACATACTCAAGTATTTAAGGTAATCTTCTTGGCCTTTATTTTATTTCATTGAATTTAGAGGTCCAAGCAAACTTGAATATGATGAATTTACGTGTAGATTAACTGCTAAAAATATTTCCAGGATTTTAGAAAACAACAACAACCTGGGTACTTTGAATTACTTACCTATTTATTTAGCCAAAATAAGTAACTTACTTTTTTAAAAAACTAAACCATAAAGTTGAAAATTGTTCTATAATAATCTCCGAATCCATACATAAAGATGCTTGACAGTTACTAAAGAGTTAAAGTCAGCTGCTAAAAGGCCAGAAGCTGTCAGCAATCATGCAGCTGTCACAGGCCTACATCATGGCTGGAGAAAGCCACAGTTTTCACACCCGCCCTTAGTAATGTATCGCCAAGAGCAGCACCTACAGGTCAGTTTCCTAGTGTACAACGAATGCTCCCCTGCCATAAATGAAATTAGCAACCTTCCAATACAGATTGGCAAGTAAAAACGAGAGGCAGAAAATTCAGTCTAGACAGAAGGTCCTGTCCACCTTGAACTCTTTAGTAAGTTCCTTTCTCTAAGTCCAAGCTGTTGCCTAGCCTCCTCTTTGTATTTGGCATTAGCATTTTTATTTCTGGTAGATGATCTCCTTAACCATTTGAAGATAAGCTGTTATATATGTGGCAACAGCATACATTTTTAAGCGGGCATACATCTAATATATCACTAAGGAAAGTCTGAAGTATAGTTGATGTAACCACTAAGTGAGAACCTACTGCATGTGTGGTTCATTGTGAGCTAGTAAATGCCGACACAGCCACACCAGTTGTCTTGGCCGGTGTCTTCTGAATGACTGGGTATCTATTCTGACTAACAGGTGTCCCTGTCATACTACTGATAAATATTTTGAATATCATCCTGTGTGTATGCAGCCTGAAAGAAGAGCACTTACCTTCATTTTCCCACTGTATTTTGGGTCAGAGAGTGTTTCAAAGGCTGCATCTTTGCTTTTCTGCACAAAATCTGGGAATTTGGAAAATACCTGATCACATATCCTTTTGATAATTGTTTCCTTAAGGGGAAAAGGCAGAAGAAAAGAAATTTCAACTTAACACATTTATACCTATGTAAATTGAGATTGTTTATGAAAAAATTCTATTTAGAAGAAACATATTACTTTGAAGATATTATCTTCTCTAAATCAGACTAATAATTCAGAAAACCTTAAAGTGATAATGTTAATTATGTATGGTTTTGGTGAGTTCTGAGATATTGATAGGACTAATAATGTTATCATTCTTTTATGATTTCCAAAACAAAGAATCAAATACTTCCTAAAGAGCAAACAGTACTATCAAAAAACAATATTAAATTCTTATTAGATTTTAAAATTACATTTAAGCAGCATTAAAATTATAATACAAAAAGAAAATATAAAATCGTTATATAAAGAAGTTTTAATCATCATAAAGAAGTTTTTAAAATTTATGTTGTACTCTAGAATAAGATACAATTGAAATGACCAAAGTAAATGATTGCAGTTGTGTCCAAACTTTGAAATTACTCATTTTTGCTTGTTTGGGAAATATTCCTAATATTTAATAGACAGATTATTATAAGTACATTTTAATCCAGTAGATTGGACAAATAAAATTTGTACATGATTAGTGGAACAGGACTGACTCATAAAATATTTTACCTAGTAATTACATCAAAAGATGTTAGGAAAACAAATATATGAACATTATGACAGGTATAAAAAGAGAGGTATTATTTTAACTTAGCCTTTCATTTTCTCACTTTAATTAAAAAACTTAAAGAGCATATACTTCTTTGACACATAAACTTAAAAATAAGCAAATTCAGTTTCCTCTTTAACTGCATACAAAAATAACAAAGATATTTGGCTAACACATTTTATACCAAATATAAAATCTTCATACCAGTAGCATCATGAAGAAATACAAAGGGCCAACTCACCTGCTGTCTGGAGCTGCTCGCAGTCTGCAGCAGGGCAACATGGTTAGCTACCTTTTGAAGGACTGCAAGGTAACTGAAATACAAGGTTTTCACTGTTTCACCACGTGAATTGGTCTGCAGCCAGAAAAACAGAGAGAATAAAAACAGCAAGGAACTAACATGACTATGTAACCACTTACTTCATGATATCTGTCACCTACACTAATATTGATCATCTGGTTACTACTAACACAATACATTCTGAGAAAATAATGGTCAACTGTTAAACAAAATATCCATGAATCACTAATGTGGAATCATACTTTTGGTGAACCGTAATACAGCAATGTTTTTTTGGGGAAAAAAAAAAGAGGGGAGAAAGTCCTCATTTCAGAAAGTATTTATTCTCATGACATACACTGACAGAAATGCTGCTGGAAGAAGTCCCTGGTAATAAAACTATGGCCTGGGGACAGGGTTGTACAGAGCCCTTCACTGTTCTCATTTATATTCCAAGGCTTCCCAGGAAAGTGTGCTTTTACAAAAGAGTGAGATGGCTAAAAACAGCAAAACAAATGAGAGGTGGAATAAATATCAGTCTAGATAAATATTTATCTAGGTCCTCTCTGTACATGGGTATTTGATGGATAACTTGATAATAAAATAGAGAGGTGAAAAAAGGGCAAGAAATATCGATAGGTTAAGAAAATACAAAGTAATATTTGTTTCTAAATAAAAATAAAATACTGTACCAAAACACAGTTCCTATTAAATTAATATTCTATCAGAATATTTTAGGCCTACTATCAAAAAGTTTCTATGAAGGGATAAAGAGAAACTTGTAAAAATTAGATAAAATTTCAAGATGATAGCCTACTTTGAGTTGAAAGGGAGGATATCAAATTGAAGCTACTAGTTTCTGAGAGCTACTAAAAAACTGGTGTATTGAAAAGATATGTGAATATTGTATTTTGCTATGATTACTATTTGATATTGTAAAATATTTTTGAAAACTATTCCTTTTTATTAATTTATGATTTCTCAAGTTAAGGAACTGAGGAAAAGTGATTTTATCTGCTCCTTACTGTGACAGTAGAATAGAAGACTGTGTAATCAAAAACAAGATCGTGAAGATACCACACAGAAATGCTTGCCTTAAAACAACAATTTCTCTTTTTCCGTCCACTGTTACAGCTACAAGGCTCAGAAGACTGAAGTATCAAAGTCACATCTTTAGTTTCTAATACTGTTTGATAGACAGCTTTCTGAAAATCTGTCAGAGAACAATACACCATCTGCCAAGATAAAACACAAGGTGATTACTGGAACTTTTTTACAGTAGTAATAATCACAATGCATATCAGATTTTATAGATTGTAAGAGTAAAAACTCCTTATAAACTATTTTTCTTTTAGATACATTATTATGACAAATTTTCCCAATTTTCCTATACTCTTTGCTACCATCTTATCATAACCTATATAACTTTATTTTCAAGTAAATCTCATAGAACTTTTTTTCAATTGAAAGGAATCAAAATATTAAAAAATAACTGTTTTCCTTATATATTTCTATGTAGAGTACACTCTGTATTTCAGGATATTGTACTATTAGCCCATCGTGCAAATATATGACTACAGTTTAGGTCAACTTAAAAAGTAGATGATAAAAGTATTTAATGAGTAACTTGAAAAATTTATACTAAAAACAGCATTATTTGTATCTCATATCCTGCTTACTAATTTCTAAGATTAGTAAAGGTAAGAATTAAAATATACACATAAAAGCTTCTATTTTGTGCCCAATTTCAAGGAAAGAAGAAAATATGATAAAATAGTCACTAGGTTATATGGGATGTAATTTACCTTAGATTCCTAGTAGCACTGGAAATTGGTAAATGTCTTCTAGATGTAGCTGTATGTAATCAGCATCATAAAACCCATAATAAGATTTTGAAAAATGTGAATGGAAAGGAAAAGCCATCTATCTATAAGTATTTATGCATTTATATCACTACAACAGAATAGAATTGCAAAAAAATGACAAGTCTGTTGTTCCTTTTGCTGTAAAGAAGTTTTTTAGGTTGATGTAACCTCACTTTTTAAATTTTTGCTTTTGTTGCTAAATGCTTTTGATGCCATATTCAAAAAATCATCGGGGCACCTGGGTGGCTCAGTCGGTTAAGCATCCGACTTCGGCTCAGGTCATGATCTCACGGTTCGTGGGTTCGAGCCCTGCGTCAGGCTCTGTGCTGACCGCTAGCTCAGAGCCTGGAGCCTGTCTTCAGATCCTGTGACTCCTTCTCTCTCTGACCCTCCCCTGCTCACGCTGTCTCTCTCTCTCTCTCTCAAAAATAAATAAAAACATTAAAAAAATTTAAAAAAAAATCATCAACAACCATGACCAAGATCAACATCAAGGAGCTTTTCCCCCATTTTCTTCTAGGAGCTTTCTAAGATCACATCTTGTGTTTTCATTTTTAACCTATTCCCAGTTACTTTTTGTGAGTAGTACAAGATAGGAGACCATATAAGTATATAATTTTCCCACTATCACTTATTGAAAAGAGCATCTTACTGAGTATTCTTGGCCACCGTGTCAAATATTAGTTGACTGTATAGACATGGGTTTATTTCTGGGCTCTCTATTCCGCTCTGCTGGTCTATGTGTCTGTTGTTATGCCAGTACCATACTGTTTTGGTTACTATAGCCTTGTAATATAGTTTGAAATCAGGAAATGTGAAGCCTGACAGCTTTGCTATTCTTGCTCAAGATTGCTTTGGTTATTCTGGGGTCTGTGGTGGTTCCATACAAAATTCAGGATTGTTTGTTCTATTCCTAAAAAATAAAATGCCATAGGAATTTTGATAGGGATTGCATGGACTTTTTAACAATACTAATTCTTCTAATCCATGAACATGAGTATCCTATTCGTTTGTGTCTTCTTCAAACTCTTTCATCAGTTTTTATAGTTCTCAGTGTAAAGGTCTTTCACCTTCTTGGTTAAATTTATTCCTAAGTATTTTAAAACAGGTAGTAACATTACTAAACACTTCTTACATGCCACACACTTCAGCACAGTCATGTGAGGCAAAAACTGTTATTACCAATCCCATTTAACAGATAAAGAAGCCAAGGATTGAGAGACTTAGCAAATTGCTCAGGTCACAAAACTCATAAGTAGGGAGCCAGGATTTAAGCCTATAATATTTGATTTCAGAGCCCAAACTCTAGACACTCTGTGTACAACTCTTTCTTCATATTTTAGTTACTGTTCCTACTGGATAGACAACTAAATAATATACATAAAATTGCACAAAATATTTTTAAAAGTGGGGGTTAAGTATTCCAATTAAATGATAATATCTGCTTTAGATCAAAAAGTCAAATATTGGGGAACCTGGGTGGTTCAGTTGGTTAAGCACCAAGTCTTGATTTCAGCTCAAGTCGTGATCTCATGGTTCATGAGATTCAGCCCTGCCTCAGGCTCTGCAATGCATGGGGCCTGATGAGACTCTCTCTCTGCCTCTCCCCTGCCCATGCTCTCTCTCAAAAATAAAGAAATAAACTTAAAAAAAAAGTCAAATGTTTTATCATTTTCCCAAACTTGCATATCAGTAACATATTTTCCTTTCAAGTCTATCTTTTTAAATAATCAACAGGTCATCCTAAGACAATTAATTAATTAATTAACTAAACTTAGTTCACAGTAATTTATAGAACCTTTTTTCCATTACCTAACCAAGAAGAACCACCAGGTTAAAAACTATAAAAGAGAACCACAACATTAAAAAAAAATCTAAGGTTTACTCTTCAAATTTTCTTAAATGATTAACAGAATTTAATTATAACTTTCCTAAAATTCTTCAAACTAAGTTAGTTGTATAACTGCAAATAGCATTCTAAAAGAAATCTATAAAACAAAGTTTTTAATCATTGTGGTCCTATAGCTGTAATTAAAATCTCAAGGAATATCCTGGGCTGTGGATAGTAGACAATATATAAAGGATAAAATATGAATGGATAACAAATTAGAGAGAGAGCTCTTCTTTCTTCACTGAGGAAGAACTGCAGCAAAAGCCTTCTTACCATAAAATAAGAGAAATGAATTTAATGCATACTAACAATAAACCTGCTAGCTAACCTGTTAGATTGGGTTCAATTAACATTTTCTGAAATTTTGCACATAATATTTTTTTTCCATACTACTCAGGCAAAAAAACAAAAAACAAACCCAAAACACACCTTTATTCATAAAATACCCTAAGGGACAGATTTCCTTTTAAAAATAATTATTTCAGAAAAAAATCAAATATGATGAGAAATTAATAATTTAAACAAATGCAGTTCTCACCCGGTCTTCCTTCTTAGGCAACTGATCCTTGATTAAAGTCTTGGTACGCCGGAGAAACCACCCAGACATCTTCTTTGCAAGCCTTTGCATGGCTTTTCGGCCAGTAGCTAGTTCTCTTTTTGTTGCTGTGTGTCTCTGACCATGTTCTACTGGGTCAGAAAACTGCTTCTTGAAGTAGATCCTACTACCTAAAAGTCCTGGCACAGCCCTGTATAAAGGCAACAAAAAATATTAGGGCTTTGGTAAATTATCTAAAAAGAAACATACTGACTTCTTTTGGAGTCTAAGAAATATACGAAGTCACTTTTTCATGAATGATAACAATAAAAAAAATAAGAAAACAGAATGTTCTTTCTTTATGACAGTTTCAGTAAATAACTATAAGATGACAGAATTAGTAAATATATGCAGATATTTACTTCAAGGATTGAGACTAATATATAAAGAAAGGTTTTCATGGGATTCTCTACTCTGTATATCATGTTTGGGTCAAATACGTCTGTAAACAGACATAGCTGTTTTGGAGGGTTTTTTTCCCCCTCAGAAACTATTAATTAGCCAACAAGGTAACACTAAGTTAAAAAAATATTAAAATTTTTCTAAAACATAAAAAGTGTTTTTACTCACCAGTCCATAACACACCACAGTTCTTTCATGTTGTTCTGAAGAATGGTTCCGGTGAGGCCAATGCGGACATTACATTTTAAAGCTTTCATAACTTCTGTTACTCTAGCCTTTGGATTCTTAATTCTATGAGCTTCATCCACAATGACAGCTGACCATTCCAAACTATAAAGTGAGAAAAAAGAGGGGAAAGGTAGAGAAAATTTATCCTACATGATGAATGAATACCTTATTATATTTATCTAAGTGCAGAACATCTTTGGGGTCATCTAATATATTAAATAAAAGCTCAGGTTCTGGAGTTAGATGTCCAAAGTTTAAATTTCATGTCTACCACTGACTTAGTTGTTGTAGGCTAAGGTGAGTTACTTCTCCATGCATTAGATTACTCCTGTCTTTCTGACAGCTGCCTTGAAACAGGAACATACTATTCTTAGCTTCTAAGTGAAGTAAAGTCAAATCCTACAGCTGACAAAAATGGTATATCTGAACCAACTTTAGTAAATATATTAAATGTAAATGGATTAAATACTCCAAATAAAAGGCAGGTTATCAGAATGGATAAAAAAGCAACATCAAACTACACATTAACCACTGAAGGCTCACTTTAAAGATAAAGAACCAATATATTCAAATAAAAAGGTAGCAAAGTATAAATATTCAGTAAGTACAAGAAGACAATATTGTCTATATCAATATCAGATAAAACTTCAGAATTATCATATATAAAATGGAGCATCTTTTTTAAAGATAAAAGGATTAATTCATAAGAAAAAATACTAACCATAAATGTATGTGTACCTAATAAGAAAGCTTCAAAATACTGTACATAAATTGAAAGCACACAGAACTGAAAGAATTTTAATGATACAAAAGTATAGCTAAAGATTCCAACATTTCTCTCTCAGAAATTTAAAACAACTAGAAAATCAGTAGTAAAGACAGAGAACACTTAAGAACTAACCTAACTTGACCTTATTGATATTTATAGAATGCTACACCTAATAACTGTAGAATAAACATTCTTTCATGAATACATAGGTCAGAAAAATGCAAATTATACAACAGAATACCCCCACAGACACACTAAGATATCTAAAAACAAAAAGACCAACAATGCCAAATGTTAGTGAATATGCAAAGCAATTGAGATCTCACAGATTGCTAGTTGGAATAGAATGGTACAACCACTCAGAAAAATTGTTTGGGAGTTTCTTCTAAAGTTAAACCTATGCTTAATCATAAAACCCCCAAATTCCACTCCCATAAAATGAAAATATGTCTACCCAGGATAAATGAAAATGTATATTTTAAAAAAGACTTATACATAACTAACTATTCCTTCCAGTTTTACTTATAATAACAAATAACGAGAAAACCCAAATATAAATATCCATCCTCAAATAAATGGGTAACAAAATGTGGTATTCATAAACTGCAATACAACTCAACATTAAAAAAGAACAATTACAGATA
Source organism: Suricata suricatta (assembly GCF_006229205.1). Taxonomy (NCBI): domain Eukaryota; kingdom Metazoa; phylum Chordata; class Mammalia; order Carnivora; family Herpestidae; genus Suricata; species Suricata suricatta. The sequence goes on from NC_043712.1 coordinate 62,214,736, forward strand.
CATTCAATTAACATGGACGAATCTCAAATATATTATGGTGAGCAAAAGATGCTGGACATAATAGTTCTAGAGTCTAGAAATCCAAAATCAATATGCTGGCAGGCTTGGTTTCTTCTGAGGCCTCTCTCCTTGGCTTAAAAATGGCTGCCTTCTTGCTGTGTTCCCATGTATTCTTTCCTCTGTGCACTCAAGTTCCTGGTATTTTTCTCTTCTAAGGACACAAGACAGATTTGACTAGAGCCCTACCTGAATGGCCTCACTTTAACTTAACTGCTTTTTCTTTTTAACTTTTTTTTAATAGTTTATTTATTTTTAGACAGAGAGAGATAGAGGATGAGTAGGGGAGGGGCTGAGAGAGAGGGAGCTACAGAATCTGAAATAGGCTCCAGGCTCTGAGCTGTCAGCACAGAACCTGATGTGGGGCTCGAACCCACAAACTGTGAGATCATGACCTGAGCTGAAGCCAGCTGCTTAACCAACTGAGCCACTCAGGTGCCCCTAACTTAACTGCTTCTTTAAGAATATTTTCTCCAAATACAGTTACATTTTGTAGTCCTTGGGGTTGGGGCTTGGACCTACAAATCTAGAGGGGACACAATTTAGCTCAAAATAAGCCTCCTAATTAGTCTTTCTCCATTTAGTTTGACTCTCCTTGGTCTATATACACAACTAGGTTACTTATAAAATGCAAATATCGGGATCCCTGGGTGGCTCAGTCAGGTGTGTCTTGGTTTCAGCTCAGGTCATCATCTCATGGTTCATGGAATTGAGTGACCTCTCTCTTTTTCAAAATAGAGAAATAAGAAGCACCTGAGTGGCTCAGTTGGTTAAGTGTTCGACTCTTGGTTTCAGCTTGGGTCATGATCTCACAATTTCATGAGTTCAAGCCCTGCCTGGGGCTCTGTGCTGACAGTGTGGAGCCTGCTTGGGATTCTCCAACTCCCTCTCTCTCTGCCCCTCCCCTACTCACACTGTCTCTTATCTCTCTCAGGATAAATAAATAAACTTTAAAAAATAGATAGGTAAACCTTAAAAAATAAAATGCAAATCTGACCATTTTTATATTAGTAATCCACTGAAGACATTTCAAGGGCACTCTGTTATTCTAAGAATAAAGACCCCTAGGGGTACCTGGGTGGCTCAGTCAGTTAAGAATCCAACTCTCGAATTTGGCTCAGGTCATGATCTCATGGGTTCAAGCCTGGCATGCTGGCAGCATGGAACCTGCTTGGGATTCTCTCTCTTTCTCTCTCTGCCCTTCTCCCTCTTGCTCTATCTCTCTTTCTCAAAATAAATATTAAGAAAAAGAATAGGGATGCCTGGGTGGTTCTGTCAATTAAGCATCCAACTTCAGCTCAGGTCCTGATCTCATAGCTCGGGAGTTCAAGCCTCCCGTGTAGGGCTCTGTGCTGACCGCTCAGAGACTGGAACCTGCTTTGGATTCTGTGTCTCCCTCTCTATGCCCCTCCTCCATTCACTCTGTCTCTCTGTCTCTCCCTAAAAATAAATAAGAACAATAAAGTCTTTTTAAATAAATTAAAAAAAAGAATAAAGACCCCTAGTCCTCCAGACAACTTTCAATATCCTTTATGATGTTCCTTGCCTAATTAACACTGTTGTTTCCCAGCCACTTCCCTCCTACATCATGCTGCAACCAGGAGATACAGAAAGCATCAGAACTTTCATTTACTCAAAAGTAATGTGATCCTTGTTGTTTGAGGCCCTCTGCAAATGCTGCTTGTTCCTTCTTCCTCCATTACTCCCCTACTCTTCAACTCTTACTCATCCTTCAATTCTTTTTTTTTTAAAGTTTATTTATGTATTTTGAAAGAGAGAGAACATGCACGAACAGGGGAGGGGTAGAGAGAGATGCAGAGAAAGAGACAATCCCAAGCAGGCTCTGGAATGGCAGTATGGAACCCAACATAGGGCCTCAAATTCACGAACCATGAGATGATGACCTGAGCCAAAATCAAGAGTCACACATTTAACTGACTGAGCCACCCAGGCACCCCTCATCATTCAATTCTGATTCAGCTCATGGGTCATCTTCCCTGGGAAGCTTCCTGAATCCTCCCCTCACTCTGCAGCATCTTAGGCTCCTTATGTGCTCCCACTGCATCCTTTGTTACATATCATAACACTCACGTGACTTCATAATTATGTTTCTAGATGCCTCATTAAAACCTTAAGACAGGTAGGCATAAGTTCGTTCATTTCTTTTGGGTACTTATAGTCCTGAAATACTGATTCTCAATTTGTATATGCTTTTTCTGCCAATCTACATTCACAACAGACTCCCATAAATAAAATTATTCATGAAAATCACTATCTTAGTCGAGAGGTGCCATTTGCATAAAAAGTTGTACATGAGATTTAGGACATGTCGTGTTACACTTCTTTAACAGGCATTGTTTGGGGAGGGAATAAAGGAAATACAATGGACTGTATAAAGTCTTAAGCAGGTTTTTCCTTCTTAGAAAATAAATTATTATGAAGTATTTCAATAATACTTAAATAAAATTAAATTATGCTAAGGAATATTTAGAGGTTTTTGAAAATCACAATATAAAGGGATGTAAACAGAGTATTAATGTAATCATTCCCATTATTCCCATTACCTGTTAAGTTCATCCAGACATAAACGCAGTGTTTCATAAGTTGTTAGAGCAATTTCACATTTCCTCTGCTTTACACGAATCAGTTCATTGTCTTTTTTGTTACCATGTAAAACAGTGACTCTGAAATATCCCCAGGTGTCCAATTCATCTCTCCAGTTGTAGACTACAGAAAGAGGAGCAACTATTAAGAACATCTAAAGGAAGAAGAAAAAAATATGACATATTTTTAAATGAAAAAATAAAATGAAATCTAGAATATCAATAGTCCTATTCTTTAGTTTCTGGCACTGCAGTTAATAAGAATAAATACAACTTAGGTGATTAGATATATCTGGATATAGAAGACTATCAAAATACTTTGTTGTTTACTTATCTTTTATTAGGATAAAACAGATATCTAACTCTGTCTAAAGGAAGAGCTGTTTTTTTTATTCCCTCCCATCCCCCCCGCCACAGAAAAAGGAGCTGAAAGCTAAAAGAGAAGCAATTTTCCAAAACAGAGAAAAGAGTATAATCAGGACCCAAATAATAACTTCAAGAGCCAAGGGGATAATATAAACATATAAAGCAGGACAGGTTTTTTTCTTGAAATATACGGTTTTCAGAAGCTCTCTTTCCCTAGTCCATTTCCTCTCTCCCTGTTTCAGGTACTGTCAGTTGAAGACCTGGAAACTTTATTAGAAAACTGAAGCAATTAGGAAAAAAGCCACTACCTCTCCTATCACTAGGTCAATAATCTACCTGGATTTATTTTCATGAATTCTGCCCTCCATACATTACCACGGATGAACTGTCCATGTTCTAATCTGAAAATAAACCCTAAACTTACACAGTGGCTGCCATCATTTCTTGCCCACCTAAAATCAGTGCTGGAGAAATTGACTCTAACTCCCCTATGTGACTAACTTTCCCTTTTTAATGTATCACATCCATCCACAAGCAAGTTCTAATTTTTCCCAGAGTTAAAAAACTAAACAGTACCCAAATTCTCTTCTTTACCATACAACCTCTTTAGCTATCCCCCACTACTTTACTGTCTTTATAGCAATGATCCCTACGAGTTATCAATACTTACTGTTTTTACTTAATCTTCTCCAGTTCTCCATATAAATTGGACTTATGTCCTAACCCTCCAACCAAAGCAGTCCTTGTAATAATTAACAATGTATCTCTGTTTAGTTTTCATGTGAATATTTTGGTGCTCCCCTCACCTTCCCTGTACTAAACCCAAATCCTACTGTCATCACCCATTTAAATTTTTTAATGTGTTTCTCACTATTATCACTATTTCTAAACTATTATATTTAATAGTGTTACAAGTTTTTTTCCTAAAGCTTTATATTTGTCCTACTTGATAAAGATCAATCAATTAAATATACTGCAAAATTTCAATTTAGCAAAGAATTAATTAATATAATACTAGTCTAAATCTTGCTCTCTCTTCTGAAATATTTCAGCTAGGCCATTTGTCAGGTGTAAGAAGTCAAAGCTGTGACTGTGTTTTGGAAAGAGAAAAAAAAAGAACAGAAAATTAACCTACTGAATGTGAGAGTTCCTTGTTCCCACCCCATCATCAAATACACCTAAATACTTTCTCATCATACTTGATTCATCTCAAATGCTTCTGCCTTTTGGCTTGGAGTTTATCTTATGAATCTATTATTCTCCTACCTTCAAATACAAAATTTGGGATCCAACTACTAAGTCCAAGTACAGTCTCATCCCCCCCCCCCATTTTTGTTATTACAAAATGAAAATGATGGGTCCAAACTCCATCTGAGCACTTTGAGCAGTTTTACACTTCAGGGATCTTTCATCAAAGTTGCCAATGACTCTAAAGATTCCTAGAACCACCCCTAATATTCAACAAGTTTTAAAATTAAGACATTTCTTATTATTGGTCTTTGAAATTGCAAAGTAAATAAAATGGTTCAGTAACTCGTTTTAGTACTGAGAGGTCAGAGAACTGAGTTATGCCATTTGCAAAGTCCAGAGATAGACAAATGTAAAGTCTTTACTACCATGCTATGAAAAATATCTCAGGGAGTAAGCCTTACTTAAGCAAAAGATGTCAAAACAATAAAATGGAAATCAATGTCCAGTTGCTAAGTCATTGTACATAAAATGATTCTATTTGTAATTCTGAAGCTAAGAAACAATTTTATAAAACTAGATCCAAAATGTATTACAAATAGAATTAAAAGTTGCTCACTTAAATATAACTAAAATCAACAGAGGCCACATTAACCCTTCAACCAGAGAATACTGAATTACTCTGATCTCTTTCAACAAATCTAGTTCCGTAATTGAAACACATACCTTTAAAGTTTGAATCTTCATGCACTATGGCCTTAGAAAAATGATGTGATGTGGGCTGTGACAAAATACCCAAAGAGGTTTTCATGTGTGATGATTTCTGTGGTCAGAACTACAGTATTAACAATAATTACCATACCAGTATTGAGCACTTGCTGTATGCCAACAACTGTGCAAAGTAGCTGAAAAATATTAACATAAGGACTTTACATAGAAATGCTATAAAGTAGAAGTATTTAGTATTTAGTATTTCCTTAATAGAGAATGTACAGAATTTATGGAATGTAGAATATATAGAATATAGAATGTATAGTATTTAGTATTTCCTTAATAGAGAAGTATTTAGTATTTCCTTAATAAAGAATGAGAGGAGATGAGAAAACTAAGGTTAGAGATGTTAAATAACACACCCAAGGTTATACTGCTTTTAGGTGGCAAAATAAGTTTTGAGCCCATGTCTAATTCTAAAACTTAGCCACCATTATATATCATATTAGTATTGTAATTTGCAAAGTCCATGACTGTGAGATACAGAGCTCTCTTATTTATCACTGTAACTCCAGAACTTTGTATACTGTTTAAAAAGCAAAGGCGTTCAAATGATAAATGAAATAATAAATGCAACAATGCATGTCAGTGTGCATGTCAGTGCCAGAATAGAAACAGAACTATAATAGACCAACAGAACCAAAGCAAAGGACTCACACAAGAGGAAGTAAGATATCAAAATGAAAAATAATATGTACCTTTATAGAAAGAAATTGCAGACTATATAATTGAAATTTTTGCAATATAACTCAAAGTTCTAAAAAAATATTCCCTATAATTACCTCTACAACGTTAATTCTTTAAAAAATGCCAAATCTTAAAGAATGAGAAAGAAAGAAAGAAAGAAAGAAAGAGAAGAAGAAAAGCTCAGGTTATGATATTACGGTTCATCAGATTGAGCCCCAGGTCAGGCTCTGTGCTGACAGTGTGGAGCCTGTTTCAGATCCTCTGTCTCTCTCTCTCTCTCTCTCTTTGCCCCTCCCCACCTCATGTGTGTATTCTCTCTCACACACACACACACACACAATAAACTTTAAAAAAAAGCCAAAATGAATTAATTAAAACCCTATAATATATAATTGATAACTTTTCCCTTGGAATACTATGGCTTATTAAATATATATATGTGACAGGGTGCCTGGGTGGCACAGTAGGTGAATAGTCTGACTTCTGCTCAGGTCATGATCTCCCCAGTCAGAACCCCGAGTTGGGCTCTGTGCTGACAGCTCAAAGCCTGGAGCCTGTTTCAGATTCTGTGTCTCCCTCTCTCTCTGCCCCATTTCTCTTGCACTCTCTCTCTCTTTCTCAAAAATAAACATTAAAAAATTAAAATATATTATGTGGCTATATAAAATACATAAAGAAATTTAAGTTTAGAATCCATTCTAGTCATGAACCTTTCCAAATCTTTTTAAAGTTGATTCATTTATTTTGAGAGAGAGAGAGAGAGAGCACATGGGGAAGGGACAGAGAGAGAGAATCCCAAGCAGGCTCCACACTGTCAGCACAGAGCCTGATGTAGGGCTCAATCTCATAAACTGTAAGATCATGGCCTAAGCCGAAATCAAGATTAAGATGTTTAACTGACTGAGCCACCCAGGTGCCCCCAAGTCTTTTTTTTAAAAAGCAACATAAGAATTTCACCAAAACTGTACAGTCTTAAAAAATATAACATTATAGACCAATATTACTTAAATTAATGGACACCAAACCAATAAATATCAAATCTTGCAATTAAGCAAGACAAGTAAATAAGGTATGAAAATGGAAATGACAAGTAAAAGTATAAGCATTCATAGAAAATATATGTAAAGCAATAAAATGAACAGTAAATCAATTATTAAGAAGTATAAAATAATTAAGAAAGTGGAATTTATAAAATATGTCACACTTTAAACGACACATTAGATAGATCTGATGGACTTCATACAGAATATTCTATCCCAAAGGAGTAGCATATACACTCTTCTCAAGTACACATTATATTTTCTGTTACATTTTATATTTTCTGGTATAGACCAGATGTTAAGCCACAGAACAACTTAAGAAGACTGAAATCATATAAAGCATCTTTTCCTATCACGATGCTATGAAACGAAAAAGAAAAAGTGGAGAATCCACAAATATGGAGAGATTAAACAACATGCTACTCATGATAAAAACCCTTAACAAGGTAGGTTTAGAGGGAACATACTTCAACATCATAAAGGCCATAGATGAAAAGCCCACAGCCAACATCATCCTCCATGGGGAAAAACTGAGAGCTTTTCTTCTACAGTAAGGAACAAGACAGGGGTGTCCACTCTCACCACTGGTATTCACTATAGTCCTGGAAGTCCTAGCCACAGCAGTCAGACAACAAAAAGAAAGAAAAGACATCCAAATTGGCAAGGAAGAAGCAAAACTTTCACTATTTGCAAATAATATGACACACTATATAGAAAACCTGGAAGATTCCACCAAAAGTACTGCTAAAACTGATACATGAATTCAGTAAAGTCCCAAGACAGAAAATCATTGCACAGAAATCTGTTGCAATTCTATATACACCAATAATAAAGCAGCAGAAAGAGAAATTAAGGAATCCGTCCTATTTACAATTGCACCAAAAACAATAAGATACCTAGGAATAAACCTAACCAAAAAGATAAAGGGCCTGTGCCCTGAAAACCATAAAAAACTGTAAAAGAAACTGAAGATGCAGAGAGCCCAGAAATAACTGATATTTTTATGGCTAATTAATTTATGACACAGGAAGCTAAAATATCCAGTAAGTAAGGACAGTCAAGGGGCACCTGCATGGCTCATCAGTTAAGTGTCCCAACTCTTGATTTTGGTTCAGGTCATAATCTCAAGGTTAGTGAGATGGAGTCCAGAGTTGGGCTGCTCGTTGACAGCATGGGGCCTGCTTGGCATTATCTCCCTCTCTATCAGTCCCTCCCTTGCTCATGTATACTCTTTCTCTCTGGCTCTCAAAATAATAACTTAAAAAACAGAGAAAGGACAGTCAAGTCAATGAATGGTTTTGGGGAAACTATACAGCCACACACAAAAGAATGGAACTACTATTTCCTACAATACACAAAAATTAATTCAAAATGGATTAAAGACTTGAATGTAAGACCTGAAACCATAAAACTCCTAGAAGAAAACATAGGCAGTAAGCTTTCCAATACTGATCTTAGTGATGATTTTTTTAGATGTGACTCCAAAAGCAAAGGCAACAAAAACAAAAATAAACTAGTAGTACTAAAACGCTTCTGCACAGTAAAGGATATCATCAACAAAATGAAAAGACCACCAACTGAATGGGAGAAAATATTTGCAAATCCTAGGTCTGATAAGGGGTTAATAACCAAAATATTAAAGAACACATACAACTCAAGAACCAAAAAAAAAAAATCTAATTTAAAAATGGACAGAGAATCTGGATAGATGTTTTTCCAAAGAAAAGGTGATGGCCAACAGACACATGAAAAATATCACTGATCATCAGGGAAATGCAAATCAAAACCACAAAGAGTTATCATCTCACATCTGTTAGACTGCCTATTTCCAAAAAGACAAGAAGTAACAAGTGTTAGTGATGATTTTAAGAAAAGGAAGCCCTTATGCTTCCTTTTAGTAGGAATTAAAATTGGTGCAGCCACTATGAAAAACAAAAAATTAAAAACAGAACTACCATATGATCCAGCACCTTCATTTCTGAGGAAAACAAAAAAATTAACCAAAAGATATATGTATCCCATGTTCCTTTCAGCACTGTTTATAATAGCCAAGATATGTAAACAACCTAAGTATCCAGTGATAGATTATAAAGAAAATGTAATATATATATATATAAAGTATGCATCACACATATATATCACATTTCACATATGTACATATACATGTATACACACACACACATATACAAATGTGGAATACTATTTAGCCATAAAAAAGAATGAAATTTTGCCCTCTGTGATAACATGGATGGACCTTGAGGGCACTATGCTAAGTGAAACAAGTCAGACCAAGAAAGAGAAATACCATTTAACTTCACTTATATGTGGACTCTACAAAAATTAAACTAAAAAATCAAGCTCATATGTCACATCACATATACATATTACACATCAAATATATATCACATATATACCACATATCACACACACATATATACACATGCAGATATACATGTGGAGTACTAGTTAGTCATTAAAAAGAATGGAATTCTGTCATTTGTGATAACATGGATGGACCTTGAGGGCATTATGCTAAGTGAAACAAGTATGACCACAAAAGAGAAATACCATTTTATTTCACTTATATGGGAAACCTATAAAATAAACCAAAAAATCAAGCTCATAGATACAGAGAACAAACTGATGGTTGCTGGGGGTGAGGGTTCGTATGCAAAATGGGTGAACGGGGTCAAAAAGTACAAGTTATGGTATAGTACAAGGACAGTTATAAAATAAGTAAGTCATGAAGATACATGCCATGATGACTATAGCTAATAATACTGTATTGCATATTTTAAAGTTGCTAATACAGTAGATCTTAAAAGTCCTCCTCACGAGAAAAAAAAGAAAAATTATTTTCTAACTATGTACGGTGACAAATATTAACTAAACTAGACTTATTTACTGTGGTGATCATTTTGCAATCATTATGTTGAATACCTGAAACTAATATGTCAAGAATACTTTAAAAAAAGAGCCTGAAAAAGCATGTGGCTTTAATATATAAACATGACCAATTAGAATATAAAACTTTAAAAATTCCATTTGAAATAGCAACCAAAAGAAAGAATACCCAGTTAAACTTAATGAACAAGAAATAAGGCCATATGAAGAAAGCTAGATGTGAGGGGCATGAAATAAAACTTAAGCAAATGATACAACTACTCTATGATATGCAGTATTTATAGTATAAAGATGTTCACTATCCCTACATTTATCAATAAACTCAGAAATACCACCTAAAATATCAACAAGTTTTTAGGATAAAGTTGAGAAAATCTGAAGACAAACCAGTCTTACCAAACATTAAAACATATTATAAACCCAAAAAAGTTTAAGCTGTTTAGCGCTGAAAGAGAAATGAGTAAATAAATCAATAGGACAGAACAATATATCTAGAAATATACCCACAAATATGAGTGTTGTCTTACTCAAAAGTGACCCTTCGAATCATTGTGAAAAAGAGGGCTTATGCAAAAATGACAATTAAAATAACCAGCTAACCATCTGAAAAAAAAATTAAGCTGGGTTAATAGATCACTCCTTACAGCAACATAAATTTAAGCTTACACAAACATAAAAAAGGTATAAAATAAAATCATATACATTATAAAAGAATCATGGGTGAACTAACAATCTTAGGTACAAAAGACTTCTAGGCAGGCATAAAACCCAGAAGCTATAAATATAGATATATTTAACTACCCAAATCTTTTAAAAAATACAACAAAGTAAGTCAAAACCTGACTGAAAAAGTAGGAAAGAAATATTTACAGAATATATAATGGACAAAAGACTAGTTTGTAGAACATATGATTAAGGACTATTAAGATATATGATTAAAACTAGAACTTGATTTTTTAAAAAGTTATTAAAAATGTCTTGTAAGATTCTGAAAAGACATCGACTTCACTCAGAATTAAGAGAACAAATCAAAGCAAGATATAATTTTTCTAAATCTCTGGCATAATTTATGTTTGTTAATCCCTTGGATAAATAAAAAGGTGGGAAACACACTATTCTGTTTTCCAAAGTGATTCTGTTTTCCAAAATGATACACTATTGGTGAGAATACAAATTGGCACAAACTCTTGAAAGGCAATTTGACTGTAGCTATCAAAATGTAATATGTAAATACTTAATTTCAGTACCACAGATTGTGTGATGCCAGTACTAAGAATTTATCCTACAGTTATAATGGCAAATTTGTGCATGAAGATTTTCACATTAGCATATATATTTATTTTCTCAGGAATACCAAGAGGATTATCTTGGTATACATCAGAAACTAAAGAAATAGTGTAGAGTAAATAAAGTGGTGGAAACTTATTCTTTTGTTTAGTCACCACTGAAACTGCTTCTGATAGATACTGTGATTATTAGAAAATTAATACTGATTATGAATTTTCATAGATTCTCTAAAGTTCTATCATATAATAATATTTTAAAATTAATTTACTTTGATTCATTTTCTTAAAGGCTGAATTCCAATCCTAAGAGCCTAAATCTAAAGAATCGTTCCAAGAATTAATATTGAAATGCATACTTTGTGTCTTTTCCTTTAGGATTTCATTCTTGGCACAAACATTTATTTCATGCATTCTTAGATGATTTATTCACACTCAAAAAGTTTCAAAATGTATGTGAGATGTATCATATCACATACACATACCTCAAATCCACCACTCCTTAATTTGTAGCATTTAATTTATTAAAGGACTTTTTGCAAGGAGTTCCAACATTAATTTTTCAGGATTCCATCACAATTCTGGCATTAGCATAATAAATATAAAGAACTTTTTTTCTCTAGCTATTTCATAGACCATCTTTTAAAAATGCACAGAACTTTATTCTTTTTAATTTTATTTATTTTTGAGAGAGAAACAGAGCACATGAGCAAGAGAGGGATGGGGAGAGGGAGAGAGAATCCCAAGCAGGCTCTGCACTGCCAGTGGAGAACCTGATGCTGGGCTCAAACTCACAAACAGTGAGATCATGACCTGAGCCCAAACCAAGAGTCAGATGCTTAACCAACTCAGTCACCCAGGTGCCCCTAAAAATGCACAAAAATTTAATGGACCAATACAAATTTATCTTTTAAGAATTTTATCATACAAAATTATAGTATTCAAATTTACACTATACTGTTTGAATTCACTTCTGGGGAAACTTTAGAATATCACTGGTAATCCCATTAAAAGCTTTATCAAATTCCAGTTCAAATGATTAACTAAACATATGTATTTATTGATGCCACTTGAAACAAAAGAATATAAGAATAAATCCACAATACTGTAAAATGCTTGGAAGGGGCACTGGCAGAGGACCAGATGTGTGTCAAAGTATATGAAAACTGCCATACGTAAAGAAATGAGGAATCCATCCTATACCTATGTAAGAGAAAACTTCCCCCAAAAATACAAAGTGAATTTTCCTAGAAAAAAACTGTAAAAAGAGACAAAGATCATCAGATTATAATAAAGAGGTCAATTCATTAACAGAATATAACAACTGTAAATATTATACCCAACATCAGAACATGTAACTATATAAAGCAAATAACAGATATGAAGAGAGAAAATGACAGTAATACAATAATAATATGGGACTTCAACACCCTACTTTTCAACAATGGATCAGTAATGTAACATCAGATTTAAACTATACATTACACCAGATGGACCTAAGAGAGATATACACAACATTTCACCCAATAGCAGCAGAATACATATTCTTCTCAAGCACATATGGAATTTTCTCCAGGATAGATAATATGTTAGGCCACAAAAGAAGTCTTAAATCATATCAAATGTATTTTCAGACTACAATGGTATGAAACTAGAAATCAATGACAAGAGGAAACTGAAAAAATCCACAACTGTGGAAATTAAACAGTATACTCCTGAAGAACAAATGGACCAAAGAAGAAATTAAAAAAATATCTTGAAACAAATAAAAATTGAAACACATATCAAAACTTTTGGGATGGAGCAAAAGGAGTTCTGAAAAGAAAAACTTTAGTGATAAAGACCTACATTAAGAAAAAAGAAAAAAATCTCAAACAACCTAACTTTACACCTCAAAAAACTATAAAGAGAAAAACAAATTAAGCCCAAAGTTAGTAGAAGGCAATCACAAAGCTCAGAGTGGAAATGAATGAAATGGAGATGAGAAAAACACTAGAAAAGATCAATGAAACTAAGAGTTAGTTCTTTGAAAAAAAAAAACAAAATTGGCAAACCTTTAGCTACAATAAGAAAAAAGAGAACACGCAAAATTGGAAACGAAAGAGAAGATATTACCATTGATAACAACAAAATACAAAGGATCATATAAAATTACACGATTATATATCAACAAATTAGATAACCTAGAGGAAATGAATACATTCCTGGAAACACATAACCCAACAAGACTGAATTTTGAAGAAAGAAAATGTGAATAGATCAATTACTAGTAAGGAGACTGAATCAGTAATCAAAAACCTACTACACAGAAAAGTTTAGGACCAGATGGCATCACTAGCAAATTCTACTAAATATTTAAATAAGTAATGTCAATCTTTCTCAACAATCCCAAACTCATTTTTTAAGACCTGATATCCTTATATCAAAGGATACCACAAGAAAAGAAAATTACAGGCCAATATCCCTGATGAACCCAGATGCAAAAATTCTTAGCAAAAATATTAAACAAACAGATTCAACAGTCCTTTAAAAGGACCATACACCATGATCAAAGTGGGGTTTATTTCTGAGATGCACTGGTAATTCAAACATATAAAAATCAATAAATATGATACATCAGATTAACAAAATGAGGTCTAAAAATCATTGTTGGGAGCTATCTGAACTCACCGGTTGAGTGAAAGTTCCTGGTGAGGGTATGGCAAGTTTGCATGGTCTCTTGACCCCAGACAGCTACCAAAATCTACCCTCTTGTAACTTTCATTTCTGCTGGGGCACAAAACCTCAGAGTGCTTTGCTGATTAATGTCAGGAGCAGCCTGTCCCCCTGCCCTGTCCCTGAGGCACGATTGCATGTGGTCAGGGAAAAGATGAGTAAACTATATACACCCTAATGTGACTAAGGCAAGCAACATAGAATTTTTCTCTTACCTGAGCAATTAACTGATAACTGACTACTTTCTGGGCCTGGATGCCTTTGCAAAAGTCACTATTGCAATAAAATGTATCAATCATCTTTGAGACTGTGAGAGCAGGCATTATGTCTCCTGGGAATCCTGTTTTTCTGGGAACTTTCTCTTAGAGTTATAAACAGTCTAATGACTCTTACTCATAAAAAACTGACCTTTCCTGAACAATGTTGTTTGCCTCTTGGTTAAGGTCGCTTTCTTAGGGCTATACCTGAGGTTTTATAAAAAATACCTGCCCTTCCCATATAATAGCATCAGTGCCTGTAGCTAAGTTTTTTATGACAATTATTAGTACTAGAATTGTAACATCTGCAGAATCCACGTCCTGGAAAATTATAAAAAATTATCTATGAGAAATCATTTACCGCTCTTTCTGCCTCTTGTACCTTTTAACATAAAAAAAGTGAGAGAATCAGACAGAGCAGAGATGCCTGCCTGGAGATCAGAAAGAAACTCAAGGCTCTCTCTCTCTCTCTCGCTGACACCATCCATCCTTCAGGGAACCCTGGACCTGCTGGAGCTGGACTCCAGCAAATCATATTTCAACAGATGCAAAAAAAAAAAAAGCATTTGACAAAATTCAACATCCTTTTGTGATAAAAACAAATTGGACACAGAAAATACATACCTTAACAAAATAAAGACCATGTGGGTACCTTGGTGGCTAAGTCACTAAGCATCTAACTTTGGCTCAGGTCATGATCTCAGTTGTGAGTTTTGAGTTCTACATCAAGTGAGTCTCACTTGGGTGAGCTTGAGCCCTACTTTGGGCGAGTTCATGTCCCACTTCGGGGGTGGAGCCCCAGTCCTACTTCAGGTGAGCTCAAGCCCCACTTTGGGTAAAACATGAGCTCCAGGTGAGTATGGCTTCCCTGTCTCTCTCCTACCCCTCTGCTCCTTGCTCACTTGCACCCTCTCTCTCTCAAAAAAAGAAAAAAAGACCATGTATGACAAGCTCACAGTTTAACATGACACTCATCAGTGAAAAGCTGAATACTCTTCCTCATAAGATCATTTACAACACAAAGACCTATTCTTTTATATATATAATCTATTGTCAAGTTGACTAACATACAGTGTATACAGTGTGTTCTTGATTTTGTGGCTAGATTCCTGTGATTCATCGCTTACATAAACACCCAGTAAATGCCAATTCTTGCCCAATTTATTCAACATATTTTGGAAGTCCCAGCCAGAGCAATTAGGCAAGAAAAATAAACAAAAGTCATTGAGATTAGAAAGAAAGAACTAAAATGTCTGTTTGCAGATGACATGACATTACATGTAGTAAATCCTAAGATGCCAAAAACAAACCACAACAACAACAACAAAAACCCCACTTAGGATGCAGTAAAATAAATAAGTAAATATGCAGGACACACAATCAATATACAAAAATCAGTTGTGTTTCTATACATTAGCAATAAATTACTGAAAAAAGAAATTAAGAAGACATCATAAATAGCATAGTGATTAATTAAAGGGGAAACAACGATGCCAATCATCTGCGCCAGAGAAGCAGCACTCTGCTTCCCCTACAGAAGGTACTGTGCATATTTTTCCAAAGCAGGAGAACTTCTTTAAAATTCATAACAAGTGTTCAGATGGAGAAACTATCTGAATTTCATTTCAAGGTTGAAGAAAAAGCCTTATACACTTTAAAACAAAAAGAAAATTTCCTTTCCAAGGAAAAAGTCAGTTCCGTATTGGATCCTCATCTGACATAAAATGACAGAAGAACATAAAATTGTTTTGGTCAAGTTTTAAGAGAAAATTTTTAATTTAGAATTCTACACACAGATAAACTATCAATTCAGTATGACAGCAATATAAAGGTACACAAAATTTTTGAAACAATAAAGTTGTTAAACAAGCAAAAACTGGTACAAACACATGAAAAAATGAAAAAGCTAAAAGATACAGTAGAAATTTAAACTATTTCTTTCAGGATCTAAATGCTCAAACAGACCTAAATAAAAAAAGCATTAATTTTAACAATATAATTAATAAGCTTGATTGAGATATTTATAACTATTGTGACCATAATAACAAAGAATGCACAAAATACTAGCAAACATTTAAAAAATTTTTTTTAATTCAAATGTTTATTTGTTTTTAAGTGAGACAGAGCTTGAGTTGGGGAGGTGCAGAGAGAGAAGGAGATATGAAATCTGAAGCAGGCTCCAGGCTCTGAGCTGTCAGCACAGAGTCCAATGTGGGGCTCAAACTCACAGACTGCAAAATCATGATCTGGGCCAAAGTAGGGCACTTAACTGATTGAGCCACTCAGGTGCCCCAGCAAACATTTTAAAATAAGTAAAACTACATAATATTCACAGCATTAAAAAACCATGGATTTAGCCACACACACAAAAATACCAAGTCTATTCTCACAACAACAAAAGTACAAAGAAAAATCAACAACAGAGGCTAAATACTCCCATCATTCTCCATTCCCCTATATTCACTTGGAAATTTTAAACTTTGCCTTTTTAAAAGTTTATTTATTTATTTTGGGAGAGAGAGAAAAAGTGTGAGTAGGGGAAGGGCAGAGAGAGGAAGAGAGAGAGAATCCCAAGCAGGCTCTGCACAGGCAAGATCATGATCTGAGTCAAAGTTGGACACTTAACCAACAGAGTCATCCAGGTGCCCCTAAAGTTTGCTTTAAATAGTTTTTGAGTAAAAGCAATAACTGAAGTCACAGATAATTTAGAAAAGAATAATGAAAAGACAAATAGTAAAAAGTATAAAATGCAGCCATAGTGGTACTCAAAAAAACATTTACACCTTTAATGAAATTTGTTAGAATACAAGAAAGATCAAAAGAATAAGAATTGAACTGGAGGAGATAGAAAAATACCAGTGTATATTATAGCAACGACTTGAACATACATATGTATATGTACCTACATAAATACATAAATGTAAATAAATATATATTATAAATACATATTATATATATAAGTATCTTTAAATATTTAAAGTACTACTTTTCCCTGCTGTTTTCGCTGCCCTGTCTGCTAATTCTCACAACTGACATAAGGTATTCATAAACTCTACACTGATATTTACAACAAAATAACAGGACTTGATATAACAACGAAAAACAGGACTTGAACTCTAGAAGATTTAATAACACATTAAGAATATGCTTTTAAAAAAGAAATTAAATTTGGCACAGGATGTATTTATAATATTAAAAATAATAAAACATTTAAAGTAATAATACCTAAGCCATTACCTCTCAAAACTTTGCAGGAAAATGCCCCAATGATAGACAAGAGTAAATTGGCCTTCTCAATAATCTTATGTATCTATAAGACTTATGGATGAGACTGTTTTAAAACTTGTGGAAAGTGATTAATTTCAATAATGTAATAAAGATTTCATAAAATCACTTCATCTTTATTTCTATCCAGTTTCCTGGTACTGAGAACATAAAAGTCAAACACAAAACTATACCTTTCTCTTTCATTATTTTATTAGAAATATATCATTTTTATGAGTCATATATGAAATATTTATAAACATATTTAGAGAGGAGAAAGCTGAAGTACAGATGTAAAGAGCATTCAGAGTCACAAAGGCAAAGATAAGTCTAGACCTTAATTGCTCTGATTCCAACTTCAATGGTCTTCATGTAGGGAGAACTTGTTACGTATTTTCAAGATGTAATTACTCTGCTAACAACTTTATCAGTGACATACCTTTGTTAGCAATATCTACAACTGTCTCCCTTTCATTCTCCCATAAATAACAGTATAATGGACTGATTCAATGAACTTTACATACACAATAATGGAAATTTAATGAACAATGAAAGTAAGTCCTATAAACCCAACCAAGGGAAAGACTGAAACCCTCTAAAAAAATTTAAGCTAAAATTGTTATTTTCCTACTTGGGGAGTCAATCATACTTAATTTGAGGATGAAATTGATAACCCTTCCAGAATTAGGCCTCTAAAACAAGTATTTTAATAATGTCTTTACATTCTATGTTTTAAATTTATACTATAATGTGTGATGTTTATGTTACTATATATTTTTCTAATACCAGCTTCATGAGATGTATGCTTCTAAACATCTTACCTTTTTTGCTATAGAAGAAGGGGGTTCCTTTTTCATACTTCTTAGTAAAAACTCTGGCATGTTGTTTTCAATATCCTCACGAGTTCCCTTTTTATGCAAAACTGCAGCCAAAAATGAAATAACCTGAGAGAAAAAAACAACTTTTCAATTACTATGTAAATGTTTCAAGATCAACAACATTATATGGCTTACATGAATAAGTACCCAACTAATGACAATTTGAGTATATACAAATGGATTTGTTACAGGGAAAAACAACATGAAAGACCAGCATTGGTTTTCTTTATACATATTAACAAAGAAATGTATAGTACACGTTACTCTTCAACATAGTAAAAAAGAATTCTCATGTTTCTGTCTCTTCCACGATAAGTTCTACCTACTCAACGAATTCTTCCTTGATATCATCAGTTGGGACATTACCTTATTTGTTTCTCTCCATGGAAACTATCTCTTCATAGACGCTTTTAGAATAAACTATATTCCCTGTAGAAAACAAATCCCGTAAGGGAGTAATATTTGGTTCATAAAGTTGTGTACTTCTGTTTATCTAATAAATATAGATGGAATGTTAGAATATTATTTTAAGAGAGACGAAGACAATTCACTAATATACACATCACTTTGAATAGCAGCTATTCTCCAAATATCACGTAAGAAAGACATAGAAACATTATAAAGGAAATAAATATAACCCCCATAATGAAGAGCAAGAAATATTTAATCCACTGGACATTGGATCAAATTTCAGCATTAGTTTCCTGGCAGCTACGTAAACTTGGGCAAGATGGTTGGCTTCTTAGAATGACTGTAAAAATACTTGAAAATAGCAAAAATAAATATTTGTGAGTTGTAGTAAGATTGGGGGGTAGGGGCATCTGGGTGGCTCAGTCAGTGGAGCATAGTACTTTGGCTCAGGTCATAATCTCGTGATCTCATGGTTCATGAGTTCAAGCCCCACGTCAAGTTTGCTGCTGTCAGCCCAAAGCCTGCTTCGGGTTCTCTATTCCCTTCTCTCTCTGCCCCTCCCCTGTTCACATGCTCTCTCCCAAGAATAAAATATTAAAAAAAAAAAAAAAGGTTGGAGGAAAGTATTTGAGGTATATAAGTAAATAAGTAAATAAATAATCAATCAAGCCACAAGTAGTATTTCATAGAAAACCTGGCCAAAACTTGAGACCAAAAAAAAAAAAAAAAAAAATCTTAAAACAAGAAGCAGGGAGGAATTAAGATGGCAGAGTAGAGAGAATCTAAGCTTGTCCTGTCCCTCAAACATAACTAGATAGTTATTATATATCATTCTGAATACTCAAGAAATCAATCAGAGGGCTGAGAGAACAAAAACTGCAAGTTTTACAGCAGCAGGGAGGCCGCTTATGGAGGCTACCACAAAGTATTGTAAGCAGCAGAGCACAAAATCTGAAATTTTAGAAGTCTGCTATAATGGGGATATGATATGCTGAAAGGTGCTCAGGTGGTGAAGCTGGGCAGACTCCCAGATGTGACAGTGTGGTCATAGGATCCCCTGGGTTGCAAGAAGAATGGGTGGTATTTCAAGGCACAGAAGTGGGGACTCAGGCTGAGGGCTGAAGCCAGGGTGAAGGCTTTCTGCTCTGTTTTGACATAAACTCTGAAGTGCTATAAGGTCATGCAACCCTTTTCCTCACATAGGCCTGCAAAAGTTCAGTAAGACTCTCCCCCAAAGGAACAGTGTAGGTCTGCACCAAGGGAGTCCCTAAATTTTGGAGTTTTGAAACTTAGTACCACTTCTGATATAACAACAAACAAACAAAACAAAACAATAACAAAAACAATAACAAAAACCCTCATGGTTGATAGGGTGAATGCAGGATTCTGCTGCAAACTGGGGCCACAAGATGGGTGACTGATTGCTCTTCGGTGAGCCTTCCCTGAAGGAGGGGTCACGCCCTTCAGCTCCAGGGCTAGAGAGTGGGGCACCATATATATCTGCCCCTCAGTACAGAAAGCCTTCAGTGAACAAAACAGCGCCGCCTAGTGAAGGCCAGAGCCACTTACACCAAGTGCAGTCCCCTTGCACCTTGAGGCACATTTCTACTGAAACAAGTCAGCCTGAGAATCAGCACAGCAGGCCCCTCCCCCAGAAGACCAGCACAAACAACTTGTTTGCACCAAGTCTACTCATCATAGAGTGCTACAAAGCTTCAGCTCTAGGGGAAATAGGATCTAGCTTCTAATTTTATTCTTTATTCTTTACTGTTATTTATTCACTTATTCTGTTTTTTCTATTCCTTTTATTTTTTAATTTTTATTTTTACTTTTTAAAATTTATTTATGTTGAGTGAGGAGGGCATGTACAAGTAAGGAAAGGACCAAGGGGAAGTGAGAGAGAGAGGAGAGGAGAGGAGAGACAGGAGAGACAGGAGAGAGAGAAGAGAGAAGGAGAATATCCCAAGCAGGCAGCTCTGGGCAGAGCCCAATGCAGGGTTCAATCTCACCAACTGTGAGATCATGACCTGAGTGCTTAACTGACTGAGCCACCCAGGCACCCTGCACACGTGAATTCTCCACCCAACAAGGCTCTCATTCGGAATAAAAGGAGAAAGAAAGAGTTTCCCAACCAAAAACTAAAGGAGTTCATGACCACTAAACCAGCCCTGCAAGAAATTTCATTGGGGACTCTGAGTGGAGGGGGAAAAAAAAGACCAAAAGCAACAACAAAGTCTAGAAAGAACCAGAGGGCATCACCAGGAACTCCAACTCTACAGGTAACACAATGGCACTAAATTCATATCTTTTAATAATCACTCTGAATATAAATGGACTAAATGCTCTAATCAAAAGACACAGGGTATGGATAAAAAAATCAAAGTCTAACTACATGCTGTCTATAAGAGACTCACTATAGACCTAAAGACACCTGCAGATGGAAAATGAAGAATGACCTATCATGTTAATGGATGTCAAAGGAAAGCTGGAAGAGGCATACACACTTTAAAATAAAGACTGTAACAAGAGATGAAGAAGAGCATTATATCATAATTGTTAGACCAAGAAGATCTAACAATTGTAAATATTTATGTCCCCCAAATATTTATGCACTGAAATACATAAATCAATTAATAACACATGAACAAACTCATTGACAATAATACAATTATAGTAGGAGACTTAACACTCTACTTAACAGCAATGGACAGATCATCTAAGCACAAAACCAACAAGGAAACATAGGCTTTGAATGACACATTGGACCAGATGATTTAACAGATATATTCAAAAGATTTCATCCTAAAGCAGCAGAATATACACTCTTTTCAAGTGTACAAGGAATTTTCCCCAGAATAGACCATGTACTGGGTCACAAATCAGCCCTTAACAAGTAAAAGAAGATCAAGATCTTACCATACGTATTTTCAGATCACAATGCTATCAAACTTAAAGTCAACCATAAATGTGAAAAGCCCTCACATAAATGGAAGTTAAAGAACATCTGACTATGAATGAGTTAACCAGTAAATTAAAAAAGAAAAAATTATATACAGAAGCAAATGAAAATGAAAATACGAGAGTCCAAACCCTTTTTGATGCAGTAAAGGTAGGCCCTACAAGGGAAGTATATTGCAACTCAGGCTTACCTCTAGGAGACATAAAGGTTCCAAATACACAACCTAACCTTACACATAAGGGAGCTAGAAAAGGAACAGCAAATAAAGCCTAAAGCCAACACAAGAAGGAAAATAATAAAGACTAGAAGGGAAATAATAAAGATTAGAGCAAAAATAAATGCTACAGAAACAAAGAACAGAACAGATCAACAAAACTGAGCGCTGGTTCTTTGAAAGTTAAAACTGACAACCCCACCTCCAGACTTAGCAAAAAGAAAAAATAAAGGACCCAAATAGATAAAATAATGAATGAAAGAGGAGCAATCACAACACCACAGAAACACGAGCAATTACAAGAGAATACTATGAAAAATATGTCAATGAACTGGGTAATCTAGAAGAAATGAAATAATTCCTATAAGTTCACAAACTACCAAAACTAAAACAGGAAGAAATAGAAAATTTGAACAGACTCATAACCAGCAAAGCAATTTAATAAGCAATCAATAATCTTCCAACAAACAAGAGTCCTGGGCTAGATGGCTTCTCAGGGGAAATTCTACCAGACAATTAAAGAACAGTTAATACCTATTCTTTTCAAACTGTTCTAAAAAATAGAAACGGAAGGAAAACTTCCAAACTCCTTCTACAAAGTCAGCATTACCTTGATTACAAAACTAGACAAAGATCCTTCTAAAATGGAAAATTACAAGTCACAGATGAACACAGATGCAAAAATTCTCAATTACTACTAGCAAATCAAGGGGTACCTGGATGGCTCAGTCGGTTCAGTATCTGACTCTTGATTTTGGCTCAAATCATGATCTCACGGTTCGTGGGATTGAGCTCCATGTCAGACCCTGCACTGACAGAGCCCCTGCAACAGGCTCTATGCTGACAGTGTGGAGCCTGCTTTGGATTCTCTCTCCCTCTCTGCCCCTGGCCTGCTCACGCACTCTCTCTCTTTCTCTCTCAAAATAAATAAGCATAAAAAATTGTCTTTAATTTAAAAAAACTTAAAAAATACTAGCAAATTGAATACAACAGTATATTAGAAGAATTCTTCACATCGGATTTATTATCAGGCTTCAAGGCTGGTTCAATATTCACAAGTCAATCAATGTGATACACCACATTAATAAAAGGAAGAATAAAAACTATATGATCTTATCAGTAGATACAGAAAAATTATCTGACAAAATACAGCATCCATTCTTGATGAAAACCTTCATCTTACAAAGGATAGATGGACCATGCCTCAACATCATAAAGGCCACACATGAAAACCCCACAGCCAGCATCACCCTCAGTAGGGAAAAACTAATAGTCTTCCTTCCTATGATCAGGGACAAGACAAGGATGCAACTCTCACCATTACTATTTAACACAGTAGTGGAAGTCTAGCCTCAGCATTCAGACAATGAAAAGAAATAAAAGCCATCCACACCAAGGAAGAAGTCAAACTTTCACTATTTGCAGATGACATGATATCCTATGTAGAAAATCCCAAAGACTCCAGAAAAAACTGCTAGAAATAATACGTGAATTCAGCAAAGTTGCAGGATATAAAATCAACATGTAGAAATCTGCTACATGTCTATACACAAATAATTAAGCAGCAAAAAAATAAAAGAAATCAAGAAATCAGTCCCATTTGCAACTGCACCAAAATCAGATATTTAGGAATAAAACTAATTAAAGAGGCAAACGGTCCAAAAACTATAAAACACTTATGAAAGAAACTGAAGAAGATACCAAGAAGATACCAAGAAAAAGCATTCCATGCTCATTGACTGGACAAAAAAATGGTTAAAATGTCTATGGCAATGAAAGCAATCTATATTCTTAATGCACCCCCTATCAAAATACCACAGCATTTTTCACTGAGCTAGAACAATCTTAAAATTTGTAGACCCCCAAATAGCCAAGACAACCTTGAAAAAATAAAAAAACTGAAGGCAGCACAATTCTGGATTTCAATCTATATTACAAAGCAGTGGCCATCAAGATAAAATGGTACTGGCACAAAACAGATACTCAGATCAATAGAACAGAATAGAAGACTTAGAAACAGACCCCAACTATATGGTCAACTAATCTTTGACAGGAAAGCAGGAAAGAATATCCAATGGAAAAAAGTTAGTCTCTTCAACAAATGGTGCTGGGAAAACTGGATAGCAACATTTAGAGAAGGAAACTGGACCACTTTGTTATACCATACACACACACACACACACACACACACACACAGACACACACCACATTCAGAATGAATGAAAGATCTAAACGTGAGACAGGAAACCATCAACATCCTAGAGGACAACACAGGCAACCACCACTTTGACCTTGGCTGCAGCAACTTCTTACTAGACACATCACCAAAGGCATGGGAAACAAAAGCAAACATGAACTATTGGGATTTCATCAAGATAAACAGCTTCTGCACAGCAAAGGAAACAATCAATAAAACTAAAAGGCAGAATACGGGAATAGGAGAAGATATTTGCTAACAAGATATCTAATACAAAGATAGCATCCAAAATCTATAAAGAACTTATCAAACTCAACACCCAAAAAGGAAAGAACCCCATTAAGAAAAATGAAAAGACACATTTCCAAAGAAGACATTCAGGTGGCTAACAGACACATGAAAAGATTCTCAACATTACTCATCATCAGACAAATACAAATCAAAACCACAGTGAGAAACCACCTCACACCTGTCATGACTAAAATTAACAACACAAGATACAACAGGCGTTAGCAAGGATGCAGAGAAAGGGGAACCCTCCTGCACTGTTGGTGGGAATGCAAGCTGGTGCAACCACTCTGGATAACACTAAGGAAATTCCTCAAAAACCTAAAAATAGAACTACCTTATCCAGCAAGTGCACTATTAAATATTTATCCAAACAATACAAGATAAAGATTTAAAAAGGGCACATGCACCCAGGTGTTTATAGCAGCCCTATCAACAATAGCAAAACTAGAGAACTATAGAGAAAGCCCAAATGTCCATCGACTGATGAATGGATAAAAATGTGTAATAAATACACAATGATATATTACTCATCCATCAAAAAGAACGAAATCTTGCCAGTAGCAATAATGTGGAATGGAGCTAGATTGTATTACACTAAGCAAAAGAGGTCAATTAAGAGAAAGATAAATACCACTTGATTTCACTCATATGTGGAAATTAAGAAACAAAACATATGAGCCTACAGGAGCGGGGTAAAAGGAGAGAGGGAAACAAGGGGTCCTTGGGCCACATGGGGAGAGGTAGTTCCCCTGCTGGGAGGGCATTTGGTAGAGGTAGTGCAGCCTCCCCTTCCTTTGCTTCCTTCAAAATGACTAAATGAAGGAATTCACCCCAAAAAAGAAAGAACAGGATGAAATGACAGCCAGGGACTTAACCAACAAAAATACAAGCAAGATGTCTGAACTAGAATTTAGAAGCACAATAATAAATATATTAGCTGGGATTGAAAATAGATTACAATTCCTTTCTCTGGAGATAAAAGAAGTAAAAGATAGGGTGAAATTAAAAACCCTATAACTGAGCTATAATATCGAATGAATGCCACAGCAGCATGGATGAATGAAGCAGAGCAGCAATTCAGCAAACCTATGGAGAATAATGAAGCAGAAAAAAAGAGCGAGACTAATACAAAAGAGCACATTGTAAGAATTAGAGAATTCACTGACTCATTACAAAGGAACAATATTAGAATCATAGGGGTCCCAGAAGATGAGAGAGAGAGAAAGGGGAAAAAGGTTTATGTGAAAAAACCATAGCAGAAAACTTTCCTAACCTGGGTAAAGACACAGACATGAAAATTCAGGAAGCACAGAGAACTCCCATTAGATTCAACAAAAACTGACCATCAACAAGGCATATCATAGTCAAATTCACAAAATACTCAAAGAAAGAATCATGAAAGCAGCAAGGGAAAAAACAAGTCCTTAACCTACAAGGGAAGACAGATCAGGTTCATAGCAGACTGATCCACAGAAACTCAGCAGGCGAGAAAGGAGTGGCAGGATATACTCAATGTGCCGATCAAAAAAAAATATTCACCCAAGAATTCATTATCCAGCAAGTCAGTCACTCAAAATAGACGGAGAGATAAAAGAGTTTCCCAGACAAACAAAAACTAAAGGAGTCTGTGAGTACCAAACCAGCCCTGCAAGAAATTTTAAGAGGGACTGTCTGCAGGCAGAAAAGATGGGAGGGAAAAAAAGACCAAAAGCAACAAAGGCTACAAAGGACCAGAGAACACCACCAGAAACTCCAAATCTATAGGCAACATAATGGCAATAAATTCAGATCTTTCAGCACTCACTCTAAATGTCAATGGACTAGACGCTCCAATCAAAAGATATAGAGTAACAGAATGGATAAAAAGACAAGATTCATCTATATGCTGTTTACAAGAAACCCATTTTAGACCTAAAGATACCTTCACATGGAAAGTAAGGGGATAAAGAACCATCTATCATGCTAATGGTCACCAAAAGAAATGGAGTAGCCATACTTATATCAGACAATCTAGATTTTAAAATAAAGACCCTAAGAAGGGAGGAAGAAGGACGTTAAATCACAATTAAGGGGTCTATCCACAGAGAAGATCTAACAATTGTAAACATTTATGCTCCAAACATGAAGATACTCAAATACATAAATCAATTAATCACAAACATAAACCCATTGATAATAATACATTAATAATAGGGGACTTCAACACCCCACTTACAGCAATGGACAGATCATCTAAATAGAATATCAACAAGAAAACAATGGCTTTGAATGACACACTGGACCAGATGGACTTAATGGTATATACAGAACATTTCATCCTAAAGCAGCGTAATACACATTCTTCTCTAGTGCACACAGAACATTCTCCAGAACAGATCACATATTGGGACACAAATCAGCCCTCAACAAGTGCAAAAAGATGGAGATCATACCATGCATATTTTCAGATCACAATGCTATGAAATCTGAAATCAACCACAAGAAAAATTTTGGAACAACAACAAATACTTGCCTACTAAAGATCGAATGGGCTAACCAAGAAGTTAAAGAGGAAATTAAAAAGTTCATGAAAGCCAATAAAAATGATAACACCACAGCCCAAAACCTCTGGGATACAGTAATGGCAGTCATAAGAGGAAAGTATATAGTAATCCAGGCCTTCCTAAAGAAGGAAGAAAAGTCTCAGATATACAACCTAACCTCACACCTTAAAGAGTTGGAAAAAGAGCAGCAAATAAAACCCAAAATCAGGAGAAGGCAGGAAATAATAAAGATTAAACCAGAAATCAATGCTATCAAAACCAAAAAACAGTAGAACAAATCAATGAAACCAGAAGCTGGTTCTTTGAAAGAATTAACAAAATTGACAACCCCCTCGCCAGTTTGATCAAGAAGAAAAAGGAGATGACCAAAATAAATAAAATCAAGAATGAAACAGGAGAGACCAAAACCCACACAGCAGAAATACAAACAATAATAAGAGAATATTACAAGCAATTATATGTCAATAAAATGGGCAATCTGGAAGAAATGGACAAATTCCTAGAAACACATAAACTACCAAAACTGAAACAAGAAGAAATAGAAAATTTGAATAGATCCATAACCAGTAAAGAAATCAACTTAGCAATCTAAAATCTCCCAAAAAACAAGAGTCCAGGGGCGGATGGCTTTCTAGGGAATTATACCAAACATTTAAATAAAAGTTAATACCTATTCTTCTGAAACTGTTCCAAAAAATAGAAATGGAAGGAAAACTTCCAAACTCATTCTATGAAGCCAGTGTTACCTTGATTCCAAAACCAAAGACCCCCACTAAAAAGGAGAACCACAGACCAATACCCCTGATGAATATGGATGCAAAAATCAACAAGATAATAGCCAACAGGATCCAACAATACATTAAAAAGATTATTCACCATGACCAAATGGGATTTATACCTGAGATGTAGGGCTGGTTCAATATCTGCAAAAACAATCAATGTCATAAATCACATCCATAAAAAAAGGACAAGAACCAAGTGATCCTCTCAATAGATGGATATCCTAGTCAAATTCACAAAATTTGACAAAATGCTTTCTTGTTAAAGAAAAAAAGCCATCAAGAAAGTAGGGATGGAAGGATAAATATAAAAGCCATATATGCAAGATCCACCACTAGTATCATAGACACTGGATGTCCCCTCTTGCCATTGCTATTCAACATTGTATTGGAAGTCTTAGCCTCAGCAATCAGACAATACAAAGGAATCAAAGGCATCCAAATTGCCTAGAAGGAAGTCAAACGTTCACTCTTCTCAGATGACATGATACTCTAATATAAAACCCAAAAGACTCCACCAAAAAACTGCAAGAACTGATCCATGAACTCAGTAGTGTTGCAGGATATAAAATCAATGCAAAGAAATTGGTTGCATTCCTATATACTAACAATGAAGAAGGAAAAATCAAGGAATTGATCCCATTTACAACTGCACCCAAAACCATAAAATATCTAGAATAAATATCATCAAAGAGGTTATAAATCTATACACTGAAAACTATAGAAAGCTTATGAAAGAAATTGAAGAAGACACACACAAAAAAGGAACAATATTCCATGCTCCTGGATTGGAAGAATAAACATTGTTAAAATGTTGATGCTATCCAAAACACTCTACATATTCAATGCAATCCCTCTCAAAATAACACCAGCATCTTTGATGTATTGGAATGCAACTGATTTCTGTACAGTGATTTTGTACTCTGCAACTTTACTGATCATTGATCAGTTCTAGAAGGCTTCTGGTGAAGTCGATTGGGTTTTCCATGTAGAGTATCATGTCATCTGCAAAAAGGGAAAGTTTGACTTCTTCTTTGCCAATTCTGATGCCTTTTATTTCCTTTTGTTGTCTGATTGCTGGTGTTAGGACTTCCAGCACTATGCGAAACAGCAGTGGTGAGAGTGGACACCCCTGTC
>NC_043712.1:62243379-62387146 GCF_006229205.1 Suricata suricatta
TGAACTCCCTTATGGCCCAGCAATAGCACTGCTAGGGATTTACCCAAGAAATACAGAAATGCTGATGCATAGGAGCACATGTACCCCAATGTTCATAGCAGCAATGTCAACAATTGACAAAACATGGAAAAAGCCTAAATGGCCATCACCTGATGAGTGGATCAGAGATGTGGTGTATATACACAATGGAGTACTACATGGCAATGAGAAAGAATGAAATATGGCCATTTGTAGGAAAGTGGATGGACCTTCAGGGTGTCATGCTAAGCGAAATAAGTCAGGCAGAGAAGGACAGATACCATATGTTTGCACTCATAGGTCTAACAGGAAAACAGGAGAAACCTAATGGAGGACCAGGGGGAGGGGAAGAAGGAAAGAGAGTTGGGGAGAGAGAGGGATGTAAAACTTGAGAGACTATTGAATGCTGAAAATGAACTGAGGGTTGAAGGGAAAGGGGGAGGGGGGTAAAGAGGTGGTGGTGATGGAGGAGGGCACTTGTGGGGAAGAGCAGAGGGTGTTGTATGGAAACAAATTTGACAATAAACTATTTTAGAAAAATAACACCAGCATCTTCACAGAATTAGAACAATACTAAAATTTGTGTGGAACCAAAAAAGACCCCGAATAGCCAAAGTGATCCTGAAAAGGAAAACCAATGCTGGAGGCATCACAATCCCAAACTTCAAGACATATTACGAAGCTGTAATCAAGACAGTACAGTACTGACACAAAAACAACACTCAGATCAATGGACCAGGACAGAGAACCAGAAATGGACCCAATACCATATGGCCAACTGATCTTTGACAAAGCAGGGACGAATATCCAACAGAATAAAGATAGTCTCTTCAGCAAATGGTGCTAGGAAAACTGGACAGTGACATGCAGAAAAATGAACCTTGACCACTTTCTTACACCATCCACAAAAATGAACTCAAAACGATGAAAGACATAAACATAAGACAGGAAGCCATTAAATTCCTGTTGGAGAAAGTAGGCAAAAACCTCTTTGATCTCAGCCACAGTAACTTCTTACTCAACACGTCTCCAGAGGCAAGGGAAACAGAAGCAAAAATGAACAAGTGGGACCTCATCAAAATAAAAAGCTCTGCACAGGAAACAATCAGCAAAACTAAAAGGCAACCAAAGGAATGAGAGAAGATATTTGCAAATGACATATCAGATAAAGGATTAGTATCCAAAAATCTATAACAAACTTATCAAACTCAACATCCAAAAAACTAATCCAGTGAAGAAACAGGCAAGAGACATGAATAGAGACTTCTCCAAAGATGACATTCAGATGGCAAACAGACACATGAAAAACTGCTCAACATCATTCATCATCAGAAAAATGCAAATTCAAACCACAATGAGATACCACCTCACACTGTCAGAATGGCTAAAATCAACAACTCAGGCAATAACAGATGTTAGTGAGGATGCAGAGAAAAAGGATCTCTTTTGCACTGCTGATGAGAATGCAAACTGGTACAGCCACTCTGGAAAACAGTATGGAGGTTCCTCAAAAAATTAAACATAGAACTACCCTATGACCCAGCAATTGCACTACTAAGTATTTATCCAAGGGTTACAGCTGTTTCAAAGGGGCGCATGCACTCCAACGTTTATAGCAGCCCTATCAACAATACCCAAAGTATGGAAAGAACCCAAATGTTCACTGACAGATAAATGGATAAAGAAGATGTGGTATGTATGTATGTATGTATGTATGTATATATATATACACACACACACACACACACACACACACAATGGAGTATTACTCGGCCATCAAAAAGAATGAAATCTTGGAACTCTGTGGATGGAACTAGAAGGTATTATATTAAGTGAAATTAGTCAGAGAAAGACAAGTATCATATGACTTCACTCACATGAGTTATTTAAGATACAAAACAGATGAACATGGGGAAAAGAAGCAAAAATAGTATAAAAACAGGGAGAGGGACAAAATATACGAGGCTCTTAAATATACAGAACAACCAGAGGGTTGCTGAAGGGGTTGTGGGAGGGGGCATGGGCTAAATGGGTAAGAAGCTTTAAGGAATCTACTCCTGAAATCATTGCTGCAGTATATGCTAACTAACTTGGATATAAATTAAAAACTAAACTAATTAAAAAATAAAATATATATATATTGCTAAAAAATTAAAACAGATAGACTATAAAATATTCACATAAAAAACGCAGAGGTATCAGTCAGATCCTACAAACACTGAAAAAGTAAAAAAGGAGTATCATGGAAAACTTTGTCAATTTGACAACCTAGACGAAATGGATAAATTCCTTAAAAAATAAATTTACCAAACTGACACAGCGAGAAGTAGAAAATCTTCACAGCTTCATATCTATTAACGTACTTGAATTCATTATCAAAAACCTTCTCTTGAAGGAGGGAAGTCCAAATGATGTCACTAGCAAATTCCACCAAATACTTAAGTATGAACTTTACTCAATTATTTTAGAAAAAAGAGAAGACACAATTCCCAAATTATTTTATGAGATCTATATAACTTGAATACCAAAACCAGACAAACATATTGAGAAAATTATAAACCAATATCCATAGGAAAGGCAAAAATTCTTAAAATATTAGCCAATTAAATTGAGCAAATATAAAAACAATACCTCATGATCAAATTGGGCTTATCTCAAAAATACAAAACTGGTTTAACATTTAAAAAAACCAACCAATATAAATAATATTGATTCATATAATATGTTAACAGAGAAAAAGAGGAAAATAATGATTATCTCAATGAATGCAGAAAAGGTATTTGATAAAATTTAGAACATATTAACTATTAAAAAATCTCAGAAATTAAGACAAGAAGAAAACATCATGCAACTATAAAAGATGGTATGAAAATATTACAGCTAATGTTAATGTTAAAATATTGAATGTTTGCTTGGACAGGAATGAGATAAGGATGTCATTGATTCTATTCAAATTGTCTTTGAATCCTACCTAGGCAGTGAAATAACACAAGAAATAGAAATAAAAGACGTAAAAATTAAAGAAGTAAAATTGTCTCTATTTGTGAGACTATTTACACAGAATATCCTAAGGCATGACACCTGGGTGGCTCAGTCAGTTAAGCCTCCAACTTTGGCTTGGAGCCCCACATCAGTTTCTGTGCTGACAGCCCAGAGCCTGGCATCTGCTTCAGATTCTGTGTCTCCCTTTCTCTGTACCTCTCCTCTGCACACGCATGCACTCTCTCCAAAATAAACATTAAAAACATATTTTTAAAAGAAAATCCTAAGGCATCTACCAAACAACCACTAGAACTATTTAAGGGATGAATTTAGCAAGGTAGCAGGCTTTGAGCTCAATATATAAAAATAAACTTGACTTTTATATAATGCCAGCAGAAAATCAGGATATTAAATTTGGGGCACCTGGGTGGCTCAGCAGGTTAAGCATCTGACTTCAGCTCAGGTCATGATCTCACGGTTTGTGAGTTTGAGCCCCGCATCGGGATCCGTGCTGACAGCTCCGAGCCTGGAGCTTGCTTCGGATTCTGTGTCTCCCTCTCTCTGTTTGCCCCTTCCCCAGTCACACTCAGACACACACACTCTCTCTCTCTAAAAAAGAAAAAATTAAAAGAAAAGAAAAGTAGGATATTAAAATTTAAAATTCCACAAAAAATAGCATCAAAAATATATAATTACCTATGACAAAATGTGTATAAGGCCGAGAAATAAAACTGTAAAGCCCTGATGAGAGAAATTAAATACATTCTATGTTAATTCTCCTCAAACTGTTCTATAAATTTAATACAATTGAACTCCACAATTCTAATAAAATCCTAAAAGATCTGTTCATGGACCTTGACAAACTGATTAAAACTTTACATCAAAACACAAAGGGGGAAAGATAGACAACGTATAGCAAGAAAATAATGAACACAAAATTGAGTATAAGGATAGTATAAGCTGAAAATGTTATAGAACAAAAAGACCAGAAACAAATTCATACATATATGGGCAAGTAACTCAGTTTAAAAATGGGCAAAGGACTTAGTACCTTAGTCACTTTGGGTCACTGTAACAAATTACCATAGACTGCATGGTTTAAACAACACTCTTACTTCTCACGGTTCTGCAGCCGAGGAAGTTCAAGATCAACTTGCTGGCAGATCTGGTGTCTGGTGAGAGCCCACTTCTTGGTTTGCAGACAGCATACAGTCTTCTTATTGTATCCTCAGATGACAGAGAGCATAGAGGGCAAGCAAACTTTCTCCTATCTCTTCTTACAACACCACTAATCATCTCTAACTACTCTCCAAAGGCCTCACTTCCAATACTATTACATTGGGAATGAGTCTCAACACATGAATTTTGGAGGGACACAAACATTCAGTCTATATATCAACTTGAATACGCATTTCTCCAAAGAAGATATACAAATAACCAAAAAGCACATGGAAAGTAGTTCAACACCCTTGGTTATTATGAAGATACAAATAAAAACCACAATGAGATACTACTTCACATCCATTTGAATGGCTAAAATGAAGAAAACAAAATAATAAGTATTGACAAGGATAAGCTGAAATAGGAAACCTCATACATTGCCAGTTGGAATGTAAAATGGTACAGACACTGTGGAAAATGGTATAGCAGTTCCTCAAAGAAATAAACATAGAAATACCATATGATCCAGTAATTCCACTACTAGGTATATATGTAAAAGAAATGAAAGCCTAGGTCCACACAAAATCTTGTACATGATAGTAACCTTTTTCATAATAGCCAAAAGATAGAAACAATCCAAATGTCTACCAGAAAATGAAAGATGAGCAAATTGTGGCATTTACATACAATAGAATATTTCTCAGCCATAAAAGAAATGAAGTACTGATGCATCCTAAATAAGCCTCCAAAACATTACACTAAGTGAAAAAAGCCAAGCAAATGGTCACAATTGAATGATTCCTTTTACATGAAATATTCAAGAAAGACAAATCCATTCGGACAAAAGGCTAATTAGTTGTTGCCAGGGAAATAAAGATGATTACTTCTGGGGTGTTTGGTGCTGATGAAAAATTTTGAAACAGAGAGAGATGGAGTTGCATAACACTGTGAATGCAGTGAAAGACCTGAACACTTTAAAATGGTTGTTTATGTTATGTGAATTTCATCTCAATTAAAAAATATATAAATTTTTACGTTTTTATGAAATACATTATTTGTGCATTCAAGGTATAATCAGCATCATTACCTACTTACTACATGCTGGATACTGTGCTAAGTGTTGGAAAAATTTAGATGACAGGCTTATTTCTATCTGCCAGCAGTTTGAAATCAGTTGATTTGGGGGTGGGGCACCATAGGAAAGGAGATGAGTTGAGGAAGCATGGCTAAGAAAAAAATTGATGAGCAAAAGTAGGTATTAAATTCAGTAAGAGATTGATGCGAGCAAAATGGCTGATGCAGAACTCAGGACGTTTCACAAATAATGGAGCTTAATTAAGCATTGGACAATAATGAAAAATTGGGTATTGACTGGAAAGGAACATGAGGAAACTCTGGAAGGGAAATGTTCTATATCTTATTAGAGTGCTGGTTATAAGTATACACATATATGAGCTAGACATGTATAACTGTATACTTTATATCCATGCATTTTGCTGTTTATAATTAAAGACATAATGACATAATTAAAGAGAAAATGACACACACACGTACATACATACAGATACACATACACATACAGGCACACATACAGATACACACATTTGTTTGACTTACAGGCAAACTGGTCCTCAAAGGCTACTGAAAAGTGAGAAACCATACCTATTGGATACCATATGACCATTTAAATGAGGCAATATAAAACTTAATCCATTGCTTTGCTCTTACTTCATCTACAGACTGTTTCACTATAAGAAAACTATACTCCAAGGCACCTGGGTGGCTCAGTCAGTTAAGTGTCCAACTTACGCTCAGGTCATGATCTCACAGCTCATGAGTTTAGGCCCTGGGTCAGGCTCTGTGCTGACAGCTCGGAGGCTGGAGCCTGCTACAGATACTGTGTCTCCCTCTCTCCCTCTGCCCCTCCCCCATTCACACTCTGTTTCTCTCTCTCAAAAATGAATGTTAAAAAAAAATTTTTAACAAGAAAACAGTATTCCCAATTATAATTCATATTTCAATATATCTATCCAAGATGATAGAAATTTTAATTTTAAGGTGTCAAATTCTATGAATTTGAGAATTCTGTAAAATATTGGGAAATTTTAATAAAAATCTAGGATTTTGCATCCATTCCCAATTTTATTTCTTAGTCCAATTAAAAACCAAAAATGAAAACAGGAGATGAATGAATTACTGATGTTGAACACATTATGGGCACAATATACACAAGGAAACTTCTAGGGTGATAGATATGTTCATTATCTTGACTGTGGTATTGTAGTGATCATTTCTTGGGTGCATATATCTGTACAATATACCAAACCATATACTATAAATTTATATACTTTACTGTATATCAACTATATCCTTTAAAAAGGACATAAACAATGTGCAAACTTACATATACACACACCACCAACAAATCTGCTAAAACTAGTAAGACTGACAAAACCAAATTTTGTGAGGATATGAAGCAACCATAATTTCATAGATTGTTGGCAGGAATGCATAATGGTACAAACACTTTGGAAAGGCTTGGGAATTTCTTACAAAAGTAAACATATATCAGGTTTTGACCAAGTAATTCCATAATAATTATTTACTCAATGAATACACAAAAGATTGTTCAAGAAAGTTCTTAACAGTTTTATTCATAACAACTAAAAACTAAAAATAGCTCAAGTGTCCATCAGCTGGCAAGGAGAATGGATAAACAAAATGCAGCATCTACACAACAGAATACCACTCAGCAATAAAGATGAACAAACTATTTATGCACTCAATAACACAGATGGGTCTCAAAATACTATGTTCAGTAAAAGAAGCCTTACATAAGAGTACACGTATATGATCCTATTTATATGAAAAAGCAAAACTAATCTATGACAAAAGAGCAGAGAGGTGATTGCCTCTTAGGAGTGGTGAGAACACCAGGAAGAAAGAGAATGACCTTTTCTGAAGTGATAATAATGTTCTGTATATTGAAAGGGTTTACTTGGCTTATGTAGAAATACATATTGGTCAAAACTCATGGAGGGGCAGGTACACTAAAATTTGTGCATTTTATTATAAATTTTACTTCAAAATGGAAAAAAAGAGTTGTAAATAAATACTTATTAGCTAATGACGTGTATGCTCAAGTGTTTGGAGATAGGATATATTAATGTCTGCTACTTGAAAATACAACGAAACATGGCTTAAATGGATGGATAGATAAGTGATAGATACACTGACACATTAGCAGAATCTAGGTGGTAGGTGTTCATTGTATAATTCTTCCAACTCTCCTTTTTTTGTTTTCGTTTTTAAAAAATATTTTTTTTTGAAAGAGAGAGAGAGACAGAGAGTGAGTAGGGGATGGGCAGAGAGAGAAGGAGAAACAGAATCTAAAACAGGCTCCAGGTTCTGAGCTCTCCGCACAGAGCCTGACATGGGGCTCAAACCCATGAACCGTGAGATCATGAACTGAGCCGAAGTTGGATGCTTAATTGACTGAGCCACCCAGATGCCCCCCCCAACTCTTCTGTAAGTTTGAAAAATCAGTTTGTAAGATAGTAGTGATTCTATTTTTTGCACATTTATGTATCTGTGTTTTCACGGATATGCATATATGAAGTAGATGCATGTGTATGTGTATATGTGTTGTATATTCAATTGCTCCCTCTCAAATCAGATCCTTCCAATTAACTTAAAAAATACTCAAGTTCCTCC
This sequence comes from Suricata suricatta, assembly GCF_006229205.1. Classification (NCBI taxonomy): domain Eukaryota; kingdom Metazoa; phylum Chordata; class Mammalia; order Carnivora; family Herpestidae; genus Suricata; species Suricata suricatta. Next base: position 62,251,255 of record NC_043712.1, read on the forward strand.
TATTCCCAAATAATACAAAACAAACCAAAAAAACTTCCTCAAAATCCCATCCTCCTTCAGCTATTACTAAATCACTGTTGTTCCTTGCAAAGCCACATTTCTTAAAAAGTTGTGCACATTTCCCATATCTATGCCTTCACCCTACCCCATCACCCTAATTTCAGCAAAATAGCTCTTGCTCAAGATACCAATAATTTCCAATGTCACTAAATGAAATGGGCATTTAAAAATCCTCATTCTTTGAAAAATGTAAAATAACAAACTGACTTTTTAAAAATTTGAAATGAAAGAAGCAAACTTTTTTGGTTTATAAACTAAGCTCTTTTGAGAGAGAGAGAGAAGGAGGGAGGGAGAGGGAGAAGGAGAGAGCACACGTGCATGTGCGTGAACAGCGGAGGGGCAAACTCCTTGCTCATCACAGAGCCCAAGGCAGGATCTCGCTACCATGAGATCATGACCTGAGCTGAAATCAAGAGTCAGATGCTTAACTAACTGAGCCACCCAGGTGTAAACCCACCCTGTAAACCAAGCTTTTTTAAAAAGAAAAGCTCAATTTCATATTATAGCCAAGTTAGAATGTGAGAAGCTTAAAGGATGCTATCAGAAAAAAGGGGGGAAAAATGAATATCATACTAAAGTCCAAATGGCAAATGCCAATAGGAAATTTTCATAGACCATTTTCAATCTAATTCTACTATATTTTGAAATTCTACTACTGTTCACATTTCTTCAATTTGCTTACCCATTGTATCTATGAAGCTCCATTGTGAATGAATCTCCCAAACCACCTACTTATGCAGAATTGTTTTTTGAATTTTTTTCAACATTTATTTACTTTTGAGAGAGACAGAGCGAGAGCAGAGAAGAAGCAGAGAGACAGCAAGACACAGAATGTGAAGCTGGCTCCAGGCTCTGAGCTTTCAGCACAGAGCCCATTGCAGGGCTTGAACCCACAAACCATGAGATCATGACCTGAGCCAAAGTTGGATGCTCAACCGACTGAGCCACCTGTTGCCCCTATTTATGCAGAAATTATTACCTGAGCTACAAGAATAATAAACAGATGTAGGTCTCCAAGGATCAGAAAAGTCCAGCTAAGTATCAGAACCAGTATAGAAACTATGTCCTAATCTTCAGAAGATAAGCCCTCAAGCCTTTCACAGCACATTCATAACATAATTCAATGATTTCAGTGTGTCAGGTAACAAAAAACTGTATAGCAAAATCACTTTAAATATACATCATAAAATAAGGGGAATTTCTTCATAACATGAACTTCAGAGATGAAAGCTAAATTTGAGCCTAAAACATACAAAAGAATTTGAATTGTATTTAGTAGTTTTAGCAGGAGGAGATTCCCAACAAGTTCCCAAAATAGTCACTTTTTGTACCACCCTCATGTTTCTGATTTTGCAGATAAACAGGCACTGGGTAGTCAAAAAAGTCCTGGAAAGAACATTCTACCATAGGCAGAAATAATAAAAATACATATAAAGACAGTCACAGAAGGGCTTTATTATTTATTTTCCTCTGGTATTCATCTATATACCCTGGTCACAAATGATAGTTCCCTAAAGGCCCCTTTCTTTATTCTTGCCACTTATTCTCCTGAGAAAGTAAATCTGTTTTTGTTCCACAAGCAATTATTTAGCACCTTCAATGTGCAAGCCTACAACCGTGTGCATTGCCTGGGCTTAAAGCCATTAGTATGGCTAATGGTAACACACTATGATTATTGAAGGACAATTTTACTCTAGCTTTTTACATTAGAGCTTCATACATAATTGTATTAGATTATTTTTAAATGTTAAAATTTGTTGTTCATTTATCTTTGAGTTCCGCTAATACTGGAAGTGTCATGAGGATAAAGTAGTTTAAATTCAATTATAAGGAAGGAAACATGGAAGGATTTAATCACAAACAAGACAAACACTTCTGAAAATCCAGAGTGACTGTATGATATAAAGTCTAGCCTCAGAAATCTAATCTTTTTGCATCACAAACCTTTGTGAAAAGCAGCTTCTGACAGGGCTCCCAATAAGCCCCACCTATTGGTATCCACAGCCTTGTTTAATCTCCCCCCTTGAGTAAGAGCTGAACCTAGCAAATTGCTTCTAAAGAAGCAAATATGGCAGGGTGCCTGGGCAGCTCAGTAGGTTAAGTGTCTGGCTCTTGATTTCAGCTCAGATCATGATCTCGTGGTTCTTGAGATGGAGCCCACAGTTGGTGCTGCTTGGGATTCTCTCAACTGTCCCTCCCAGACTCACATGTGCACGCTCTCTTGCGCTCTCTCTCAAAAAAAATGAACATAAAAAATAAAGAAGCAAATATGGCAAAAGCGAAGGGCTATCTCTTCTGTGATTAGGTTACAAAGGACCACACTTCTGTCTTACTAGCGCTGTCTCTTGCCCTCTCATTTGCTCTCCCGGATGAAGCATGCTACCACATTATAAGAAACTCTATTAAGTAAGAGGCCCATGTACTCATGAACCAAGGGAAGCCTTCACCAACAAATAGCTCACAATGTCCTGAACCCTGCCAACAACCATGTGGCCAGGAAGGAAATCCTTCCTAATCCAACCTTGAGGTGACTATTACCTTTTTCTAATATATATACATATTACACACACATATATATATTTTTTTATATTTTAATGTTTATATTTCAGAGAGACAAAGCGCAAGCAGGGAGGGGCGCAGAGACACAGAATCTGAAGCAGGCTCTGAGCTGTTAGCACAGAGCCTGATGCGGGACTCAAATTCACAACGGTGAGATCATGACATGAGCCGAAGTCAGAGGCTTTACTGACTGAGCCACCCAGACACCCTGACTGCTGCTTTTTGAGAAGCAGGGCCAGAGGACCCAGCTAACCTATACCTGGATTCCTGACCCACAGAAACTAATGATCAATGCATACTGTTGTACGCTGCTGCATTTTGGAGTAATTTGTTACACAGCAATAGATAACTAGCATACACTCTCTCTGAAGAAAAGTACATAAGTAGGGCTGCCTGGGTGGCTTAGTTAGTTGAGCGTCTGACTCTTAGTTTCGGCTCAGGTCATATCATGGCTTGTGAGTTTGAGCCCTGCGTGGGGCTCTGCACTGGCAGCACAGAGACTGCTTGGGATCCTCTCTCTGCCCTTTTCCTGCTCACACTCTCTCTCTCAAATATAAATGAACTTTAAAAAAGATAAAAGAGGAGTGCCTGGGTGGCTCAGTGGGTTGGGCATCCAACTTCTGCTCAGGTCATGACCTCACAGCTCCTGAGTTTAGGCTCCTGGTCAGACTCTGTGCTGACAGCTCAGAGCCTGGAGCCTGCTTCAGATTCTGGGTCTCCCTCTCTGCCCCTCCCCCGCTCCTGCTCTGTCTCTCAAAATAAACAAACATTAAAAAATAACAATAAGAATATTTTTAATTAAAAAAAGAAAAGTATATAAGTATATAAGTTCTGGCACACATTACGGAGAAATAGGAAGCCTCTCTGAAGTCCACCAACAGAACTCCTAGTGGTGCAGGTATCCCAGATCAAGAAACTTCTGAGATGATAAACTCTAAACAATATATATAAAAGTCCTACAGAAAATCAACTGAACCACGCTAGTAGCTTAACAAATGTCAGAATATTTTTCTTCCATAGAGTATTGCTAACAAAGTTCAATTATTTTAAATGTAACTGATATCTTAATACTACTATTACCAAAGTTAAAATCAAGTAAGTTATACCAAATCATTATTTTGAACAATGTATTTCATAGATACTAAATAAGTACCAAGGATAAAATAATGACTAAACACCATCTTAACTTTGAGAACTTTCCTGTCCAGTGAGTGAGAAACATACACACATACAAAATAGCTACTAAAATATTTGGGAATACAAATAAAGAATTGTATATGAGATCTACTCACAGACATAATAAAATGACTTTAATGAATTTTAATTATAATGTAATAAAAAAAATTACCTGTACTGTCTTCCCAAGTCCCATGTCATCACCAAGAATACATCCCTTTCCTTGGATGAAATGTGCATAGAGAAACTGGGCTCCTTCCCTTTGATAGTCTCTCAAATACCTGTTAATAGTGTAAGGAATAGAGTCTCCATCTTCAGATAACGGAAAAGCAACAGCAGATGATGGAAATTTTCGGTCTGGGAAGTAAGGTTTTTCCAAATCTTCATCATCAAATATAAAATTCCTGTAGCAATCTTTAACAGATTTTACTTCTTGAATTCTTTTAAGAGGTACTTTCCTTTCTTGAAAATCTGAATACAAGATGATTGCAAATGATTTTCCATTTTCATCCACTATGATAGATTTTATGCTTGCTTCACAAAGTGTCTCGTTATCTGGAGAAGGGGCAAGACATCTTTCTCCTGGATGCCATATGTCTGTAATAAGAGAGAAGAAAATAAAATTTCCAAATCTAACTTATAAAGTAACTCCCCATTTATACACTGCTATGAGAAAAAAATGTACTTCACACAAATACCCTTTCCAAATTACTGAAACAAGGTAAGTCATAACACGTAGAGCTATCTTCCTAAAATATGATATCAGATACTCTCCGGTAATAAACAGAATAAAGGGTATATAATTTCCAGTGGTTCTCACCCTGGCTGTGTGTCATAATCTCCCCAAAAATGCTTGGGGAGATTACCTCTGTTCACTGCGGTTTAGTGGTTATGGGTCAGGGGCATCTGGTTTTATTACTTGGGTGGATACTGTTAAATTCAAAAGGTGATTCTGATTCACAGCCATGGTTGAGAACCGCTGACTGAGATATTCATGGTCATCATGAGCATTATATATATGTTATTCATGATATGGTGGACTAATAGTAAATGGGACTTGATATTGAGTAAGCTAAAATCCTCTAGACGGCAATACTTTTGTGATTAGACAGCAATACTTTTGTGATTCTTCCGTCTGCTTTCTTAGTTATTCCATCGCCTTTCTCTGGAGACAGCTGTTTCTTCTTATTGTCAGTATTGGTGCTTCTAAACCATTGCTTGAATTTGTATAAAACTAACAAAGGGAATCTCCAATTCAACAACAAAGCCAGCTTTGTCACGGCTTTTTTCCCTTCTAGGTTTTGAAGGGTTGTAGTTCTTAAACAAGATGAATTCTAAGATCTCTTTCTGCTAAGATTCTATATTGTTTGAAAATTCTGGCCCCTTTCTATATGTGTATTTATTCCATCCTTAACCGTACAGCTTTCTACTTTATTTTTTATTCAGAAAATATAGCACTATGAATTGGGAGGGGAGTATCTTTAGAGCATACAGCTATTATAATTAAAAGATACCAATAGAGGAAATAAAGTAAAAATAATTTTTTAAATGGAATTTCTTATAGCAAGAACCCCAGCGGAATTGTATGGCTACAAGTATAAAAATACTAGGAATTTTTTTTTAAGTAGTGCAGAGCCTAATGTAGGGCTTAAAAATGACACTGCAATTAAGACCTGAGCTGAGATCAAGAGTTGGACACTTAACTGACTAAGCCACCTAGGCACCCCTCTCAAATATTTCTTATTGAAATCAGATGATTACTGGTAGTTTCTTAGGGTCTTCCCAATGATTTCTTGTTAGGTTTTTATGACGTTCATGATTATAATATGACTATACTATACATATATCTATACTGTCTTAAGCATGATATTCCTCATCAATTGTTCCTCAGAAGTAAAATCATTCCTATCAACTTTGGTAAGGCTGTTTTACATAACAATCAGAAGTACACCAAGAAAAACCTGTTCTACTCTAATCTTTGGACAATTTTAAAAACGTAGTTTTAACGTGAAATCTTGATCCACCCTACAGGGCTAACAGGTAGATCTGTGGGTCCTATTTTCATAACAGTACTGTTTGAGCTTAAAATCTATATTAACTCCCACAGCAATTCTTAACACATTATTTCTATTTCGCATGATTTAGAATAAATAAATTTAGAATTTAGAAAATGTTTTCTAATTTTTAGACTTAAGTCATTAACATGTTTATTACTCAACATATGTTTTAATATCAATTATCTGCCAAAAACTGCACCAAATAGGTATAAAATGAAAAAAAAACAGTATCAAAAATAATGATTAAACCTTGCTCAGAAATAGTGTTTCCAGATCTCATTACATGGCATCACCACCCAGCCAACTTGTCATGGTAGAAAACCTTTAGCCAGTCCTTATTCCTTTTTATATTACTCCCTGTGTTCACTACATCAATCAGAAAGTCCTGCTGCTTCTACCTCAAAATATATCACTTTCCTCCATCGTGATCCCACCTCTCTAAAACAACGGTTGGCAAGCTTTTTCTGCAAAGAGTCAGATTTTAGCTTTTTCAGGCTATACCGTCTCCTACCCTTGTAACACAAAAGCAGGGTCAGAAAACACATAAACACATGCACCTGGCTAGTTTGAGCAAAGGCTGGAATCTCTCCGTATCAAACTCTAAAACAAATAGCTTAAACTGGGAGGATTTCCTGTAAGATTGGAGGGTCCTCTTTAATTTCGTTTCCTTCTGTCCTTCATTCCAGGCCTCCTTGCTGTTCCCCAACTATGGCAAGCATGCTCCCACCTCGGGGCCCCAGAGCATTATTTCTGTTCCTTCCACCAGCGCTCTCCCTAAATACCCAAATGACTGACTCTTTCACTTCATTCAGGTCTCTGCTCAAATGGCAACTCCTAAGAGGTGCCTTTTCTGACCACTAAATCAAAAATAACTGCCACTCTTCCTTACCCTGCTTAATTCCAGTTTCAGAGAAAAATATGAAATGTGTGTTGTTATCTCAACTTCGTTCCCTACAGCAGGGAGTAACTTTGTTCACTGCTATTATCCTGGACCCTTAGAACAATGTTTGAACCCCCAATACTTGTAGGATTAACAAATATTTGTATATAACTAACATTTTAAGACTGATGTGTGCCAGGTATGTGCTTTAGATGCAGTAAATTCATTTAAGCCTCACCACCACCCTTTCATTACTTCACATAAGTAATACTGTTAGTTCTATCTTATAAGTGGTGAAACAGGTAAAGGCTAACCAACTTGCCAATGGTGGCACAGCTAAAAACTGGCAGATCCTGGATTTGAACCAAGCAATCTGACCTTGTAGCTACCACGGTGTTCCATTCACACGTGGAAGACAAGTCCCTGGAACTGAATGGTCCCTGCCCCTTTTAACAGAGACATGAGCATCCTACTCCCTACAAGCTCCATTCAGCAGCTTCATTACTTATGCCACCTACCAGGCTTCTATGCGCACTGATATTTGTGATCCCAGAGTTATAGGGTCATCAATTCCTAGCCTCCAGAACTGAGGTTTGTTCTACAAACCTCTCTAAACTTTAGCTCTGAATTCTTCATCTATTTAGTAAGATCGATACCGTCCTCAAAAGAAAGGCATGTAGATAAACAATCAGCATATTGCTGGGCAAAGCATTCGATATCTGATAGCTTTTATTATATCACTTTTAATAATGAAAACTATTAATTTGGGGGGCAAGAAGGCATCCCTTTTGACCTGTGGCCGATAACCACACCCTCCTTAAACTCTCCTGATGGCCCTTTAAAGGCTGACTGTAAGGCCCTGACTCAGTACATCATACAGTATGCTGTTTATGAAATAAAGTAAAGTGAACTGAGTATCTCAACCATTATTCACCTACGTAACAAATTTCTACCATTCTCTAAGAACTGGGGCATACGAGGATAAAGAATAAATATACTACACATTTACTGAGCGCTTCCTATGGGCCTAAGCTAGGTCACGTGAAGTGCTTTGCATACACCATCTTATTTAGTAATCACAAGAAGTCAGCAACGATCGCAATTTTACAGATGAGGAAACGGCCCAACGTTTCTCAGCAACTGTCAGAGCCAGCACTAGATCCAGCCTGACTCCGGAGTCCAGGTTCTCAACACTGAATCCAAAAGAACTGGTCCCAGACTCTAGGAGGGACTCAGAAGAGCCACGGGTAAAACCCCAACCCCCAAGACAACTGGCAGGAACCGGTCCAACCCGGCGCAGTAAAGACAGGTGTCTGGACGGAGGCGAGCTCGGAGCTTGTACCTTTGCCGGCGGTTTCCGCGCGAGCCACGGGGGCAGAGGGATCCATCCGGCCAGGGGGAGGGGCTGGGCGGCCTGGTTGCGTCTAACACCCGACAGGCTGCCGAGGATGCCGAGGAAGCGGCGGGCGGGAAGACCGAGGCCAACGCCACTTCCTGCAGCCCTCCGTACATCGCCCCCCAGACGCGCGACGCCGCGGGACAAAAGGGAGCACCGATGGAGCCCCAGAGGGTCCAGAGAGAAGGGATGACGGCGTCCGAGGCAGCGACAGAGCCGGAGGGCGCTGTGGAGGCCGGCACGTTGCCGCTCACTTAGTCGTCTCGCATTCGGCCTGGGGAAGACGACAAGCTAGCAACTGGTCCCCTTACCCTCCTCTCTCAGTGGGCCCTCCCTCTTTCTAATTTCCCCAGCATTTTCTAACCCTGACTCGGAAAATCCCGCGAGATCAGGCTCCTGAACTGTCATTGGAATCTCGCGATGCCAAAATCTTCGTTCACTGGGGCGGAGCAATCTGCCTGCCATCTTTGCTCTGGGAAACCAGTAACCGGTTCGCGACAGTCGCAATTATCGCGAAGTTTAGTATGGCTTATTTCCCCCTGTTCGGAGCTTGCGGGATACTGGAAGGCTGGAAGACAGTTGTGGGCTTGCAGTACTACCGTGGTCTTTTAAGGGCAGACCTATATTGGGAGACCACCTCCGCGGTTGTGACATGCTGGATTAGGTTTGCTATTTCACAGTGTGTGCGCATGCCCAGGAACCTGAGGAGGCGAGTGACTCCCTCCTGGAGCGCTGTCTCTACTGAGTGAGTCGTCCACCCGGATGTCGACGCTTCACAGCACCCATGGGAGGCCGAGTAAACTTACTGCGTTGGGGGGAGGGGCGGTCACACAGTAAAATACAGTACTGAATAACCTGAGTGCAAAACCAGCAACACGTGCCATAAGTAGGAGACAAAGATAAAAATACTGAAAATGTAGTGTTTTTCCGTGTACTACCTACAGTTATAGTGGTTTGTGTGACACAGGAAAAAATACTAAACCGACCTTCGGGCTGTGTTTGTAAAGGCATCATCGGAGCACATATTACTCACAATTTAATAGAAACGACTTCTCTAATACTTTCCCAGCCCTTATACGCTGATTTATCCAAAATGGTTTTTGCACATGTTAAGATGTTTTCACATACTACAGAATATTTCACTGAACTGGATTAGCCCGAATGGGCCTGTAAAGTCTTCCTATTGCTCTTGTAACAAATTGCCACCAATATTAGTGGCTTAAAACATCCCAGAAGTATTAGGGACAAGACACAGTTATCACGTAAGTCAGAAGTCTCCCTTGGATGTCTTTAGGCTAAAATCAAGGAATCAGCTGGGTTGCATCTTTCCTGGAGGCTCTCCAGCAAAATCCCTTTCCTTGCCTTTCTACACATTCCTGTCACCCACCTCCAGTCTTCAAAGCCAGAGCTGTGGCATGTCTCTGACCCTTCCGTATTCACATCTTCCTAGGATTGCAGCTGGGTAAGATTCTTTGATCCTAAGAGCTCTTATGATAAGATTGAGTCTACCTGGATAATCCAAGATAATCTTCCCATTTGAAGGACTGTACCCATGGGTTCCAAGGATTAGGATGTGAACATTTTGGGGGGCTCATTATTCTGCCTACCAAAGGGTCTAAATGAGGAAAGCTATATGGTTGTTTGCTCTACAATACACACCTATTCTTTGAGAGATACAATTAGCAGGATGTTTTCATAAAACTCTTCATCTAGAATAGCACTGTTTCTGTTTACCAACAGACAAAAACTTTATATCTAAGAAAAACATTAATTCATCCACTGTGTGTGAGATGTTGGCCCTCCGACATGGAGAGGTTATGTCATTTAACCTCGTTACTTCAGTGTCCTCACCCATGACATCAAGTACTTGGTCATAGGAAAGAATATGTGGATTGCTATTAATGCTATCAATGGAATGCATCCTCTTGAAAGTTGCATAATTCTGCATAAGCATTGCTTCATTTTAGTATGTTGGCTAATCGTTGGTAGTATATCCGACATATTCTAATATAATCTATTAGATTAGAATTTTAAACTACATTCTAATTTAAAACACCATGGATTGTAAGGCATATTATTTAGGTACAGCTGAAAAAGAGAAAAACTGCTCATTATATAAATTGTAACTCTTGATTTTTTACCATGCATCCTGACACTGGAAATTTTTAAACGCGGGAAAAAATTTTGCTTCTTGGAACTGATGAAATGTATCTGTTTCATTTAAAGTTTTTTCAAAATCAATGGCAATTGGAAATTTCAACCAAGCTTTTTTCTCTTTACAACTACCAGAGAAGTTTGATTTTTTCCCCCACTGAAATAACTAGTTGCGTAATACTGTCTTATTTTTCTAGAATACTACTGATTTAAGATTTGATCTTTAAAGAGCTGACCTCTAAATAGAAGTGGTAAGACAAAATCAGAAGTAAATTTTGATTTTTTTTTAAGTAGGCTCCACATGCAGCATGGAGCCCAGTGCAGGGCTTGAACTCACAACTCTGAGGTTGTGCTGAAATTAAGATTCAGATGCTTAAACTGACTGAGCCACCAAGGCGCCCCAGAATTTTGAATGTATTTATTATTTTAAAACATTTTTAGTATTTATTTATTTTTGAGAGAGACAGAGTGTGAGTGGGGTAGGGGCAGAGAGAGAGGGAGACACAGAATCCAAAGCAGGCTCCAGGCTCTGAGTCAGCTCAGAGCTTATGCAGGGCGCAAACTAAGGAATTGCGAGATCATGACCTGAATCAAAGTCAAATGCTCAACCCACTGAGCCACTCAGGCAACCCTAAATTTTTATTTTAATGAAAGACATCATCTGGTTGAAGGAATATCTTGTGACTAACAGAGAAGGAAGGGGCTCAGTTTCTAAGTATTATCTAACCTCACCACCATGTTTGTAATGCATAGTGAAGCAGAAAAAGGCAGGACATAAAAATATGTTTGGGTGGAGCGCCTGGGTGGCTCAGTTGGCTGGGCATCTGACTTCAGCTCAGGTCATGATCTTGTGGTCCATGACTTCGAGCCCTACATCAGGTTCTGTGCTGACAGCTCAGAGCCTGGAGCCTGCTTAGGATTCTGTCTCCTTCTCTTTCTGCCCCTCCCCCACTCATGCTCTGTCCCTGTCAGTCTCTCAAAAGTAAATATACATTTAAAAAAGTTTTTAAAAATGTTTTAGTGAATTATATGCTTCACAAAATTAGATATCCCTTAAACATCCCTTCTCCCAGGTAACAATAGCTTTTGTCCAAGGCCATTGCAATGACATCCTTGTGTAGGTGCTGGTGTTATAAACATCTAACTCTGTAATGCTAATCACTGCAAAGTGAAATTGAAAGTCTTCCAAAATACTTGGGAATTCCTGAAGCCAATATAAAAAATAAAGGAAGATCTAGGAAAATTAATTCTATTAAAACAGCAAAAAGAGAAGAAATACAGATGATGATAGCATAGACATTTCAAAAGGATATTGCTTAAATATCAAAGAGGCCCTTGTGAAAGAAAAATATTAAACCTTTTAATATTTTACCAAAAGTCTTTCTTCATGTTCACACTGCAAAAGTCAAACATATATCTATATAAACCTCCAAAATTGTGAGTTAATTAGGCTCAAAAAAAAAGTAGGTATTTCAGTCCATTTGTGCTGCTATAACCACAGATTGGGTAACTTCTAAACAACAGAAATGTATTTCTGTTCTGGAGGCTAGGAAATCCAAGGTGAAGGCATGAGCATGGTTGTGTTCTGATGAGGTGGCTTTTCCTGGTTCATAGCTGGCAACTTCTTGACATGTCTTCGTATAGTGGAAGGGGACACAGAACTCTGGTGTCTCTTTTTTTAAGGGCACTAATCCTATTCATGAATACTCCACATATGTGAATGGCATCATATTGGGCACTAGGATTTCAACAAATGAATTTTGAGGGGACACCAACATTCAGACCATAACGATATAAAAACTTTGAATAAGAAATTCTTAGATGATTTTAGGTTGTAGCATTTCTCCCTTGATACAATGTTTCAGCCACTGTATCAAGGGAAAGAAAGGGAGACAGAAGAGATGAGTAATTCCTTGCTCTTAACTCATCTAGGCATGGTAGAAATTCTTTACCAATAAATAATGTACACCTTAAAGTCAGCTTTATTCAACAGTATGAATATACCTAACATTACTGAGCTGTTCACTTAAAAATGACTAAAAAGGTAAATTGGGGGGTACTGCAATTTTAAAAAACCAAAAAACCTGGGTCAACAAAAGGAAAATTTAAGACTTGACCTAAGTGTAGTGAAAGATACATTGTGAATGGCAGTTAGGAATATAATGAGCACTATTACATCTTGAATCTTCAGCAATGCCATTTTTACTTCATAGACTCATTGAACATTAAAACTTGAAGAAATCTCAGCGATCCCTCATCCAATGCTCTAATTTGAAGATAATAAGATAATTTGAAGGGCACCTGGCTGGCTCAGTTGGAAGAGCATGCTACTCTTGATCTTGGGGTCATGAGTTTTGAGCCCCATGTTACATGTAGAGATTACTTTTTTAAAATCTTAAAAAAATATTTAAAGATAAGATAGTTTGAGAAATATTATAATATTTTTCCAAGGTTACAAATAGGAAAGTGAGGACTAGAAAGAACATGATTCCTCATTCCCATTCCAATATGATAGGTGTATATATACATTTTATTTCACAGAAGATATTTTTAGATTTGAAAAGTTAGAACCTTTGATTTTGTTTCTTATAATATTTCATATGTCATGTAAGAAGCCTAAAAATCCTATAACAAAACACCAAGACCTGGAGATTGTAATACTCTTATGTAAAAATACTCAAAATGCATTGCTGAGCAGATAAAAAAAATGTAAAATACTCATGGGCCAAAAATAAGGAGGAAACTGAAACCAGCTTATTAAGCTGGCACTTAGGCCACTGCTGTCCTGGAGGCATTTGCCTATCTCAGTTACAAAAGGTCTGAGTTTTATCTGTCCTGTGGAGACAGAAGACATGGTCTTAACCTCTCATAAGATTACAAATTGTATATGAGAAGGGTCTCATTTGAAATCAGAAGCCCTGAAAGGCATCACCCTCAGTGAAACATTGGGTAGAGGAAAATCTGGACAGCAGATAATAGGGAAGGATGAAGAAGAGCGACTTGTTTGTCTTGGCATGGGCTCTTTCAACAGAGGGTGTGTGTGTGTGTGTGTGTGTGTGTGAATTTCCTTTGACATTTTGAAACCACCACCATGCCCTCAAATGGATTTAGGATTTAAATTCATATAACCTGTCTGATCTAGGAAACCCCAAGCCAAGATAATAATGTAGTGCCAGGTTAATTGCATCCAGCTTGGTAAAAAGAAGCGAGCTCATGCTCTCTAAAGTAAAACATATTAAAACAGATCTCTTTGGGCACCTGCATGGCTCAGTCAGTTGAACATCTGACTCTTGATTTCGACTCAAGTCAAGATCTCACCATTCATGAGATCAAGCCCTGTGTCCAGCTCTGTGCTGACAGCAGGGAGCCTGCTTGGGATTCTCCCTCTTTCTCTGCCTCTCCTCTGCTTGCTTTCTCTCAAAATAAATGAATAAACTAAAAAAAAAAAAAGGCCCCTCAAAGTTCTCAGAGATAAATCCCAAACAATTCACAATCCCAAAACTACAACACATGCACAAAACAAGCCACCATGAATAAAAGCCAGTAGGGAAAACATGCAATAGAAATAGACTCTTAGTAAGTTTAATTGACAGAAGTGTTAGATACAAGGATTTGTGTGTGTGTGTGATTAAAATATTTTCTGATATTTTTGAAAGTGGAACTGGAAACATGAGAAACAAAGACACTGTGGGAAAACAGCAAATAGATTTGTTAAAAGAGCCAGAACTTCTGAAAATGAAAATTTTATTATTGATATTTAAAACTCTATGGTAAGTTAAACAGCAGAGGAAACACACCTAATAGAGAATTCATGAACTGAAAGATCATGACCCCAGATGCAGAGCAGAAAGTCAAGTGGATGGGAAAAAAAAGTTGAAAGAAATGATAGCTGAAAATTCAGATTCAGGAATCAATGAATTAAGTGCAATACAAAGAAAAGTACCAATGGTTAGAATAGTGAATAAAATTACAGAAACAACAAGGAATCTTGAAAGCAGCGATAAGGAAAGACAAATTGCCTTCGTAGAATAGAATGACACTGTAGCTGCAGTTAACTGATAGCAGTTAATAGTAACAAGAAAGCCAGAAGACAACCGGATAGTAACTTCAAAGTGCAAAGAAAATTACTATCAACCTAGAATTTTATAGTCAGCTGAACTATAATGAGAACACAATAAGAATATTTTCAGACAAAATACCAATGGAATCTCACTATAGGCCTTTTTAAGAATTTTGAACTAAAAAAAAAAATCTGAAATTTAAGAATGATTAAGTCTAACGAAACAAACAAATAATAATAGACTGATAAAACTATAATAACAATGAAGATGTAATTTGGATATACAAAATAAAGGAAAATTAAAATACTAGGCAAAATAACTTCAAAATATGGTAACAGTGGAAGGCTTTAAGATGTTGAAATGTTTCCGTTGGAAAAGAGAAGAGATATAAATTTTATTAACCAGAGTATTCTAATTGAGTGTCAGAGTATATAAATGGACTATTAAAGGATACATAAGTTCTTAATTAAAATGTGGATAATAAAATTCAATTAATCCAATGCAGGAAAGGAGAGAAATCAGCAAAACCACAATTAATAGAAAGCACAAAATAGGAAAATTTCTTGTATGTAGTAAATTCTTAAACAGATTAAAATTTTCTGATAAAAGTGACACTTAGATTGGGTAAAAACTAAATCCAGCTGCATGTCACTTATAAGATACACACTTAACAAAATAAAGGCAAGGTTGAAAGTAAACCAGATACAATAGAGAAATGGTAGAGAAAAAGAGATAAATAGTTGAGAATATTAATATCCAACAAAACAAGCTTTAATGTAAAGTCCATTAAGTATAAAGAAATTAGTCACATAAATGATAAAAATCTTAGTTTGCCAAGAAGGTAAAAAGTTTTGAATATATCACTACCTCTTAACAGCCCCAAATATATGAAAGTTGTCAGAATCTCAATAGGTAATTGATAAGTCCACAAACATGGTAGAAATTTTTAATATTATTCATAATAATTGGAAACTAAAAAGAAAAGTAGAATCAAGCCACAAATTAACAGCTTTCATCTAATAGACATATATAGAATATTCCATTCTACTGTTAGAGAATAAACATCTTCACAAGCACATAGGGAACTTTCATAAAAATTGACCATGAATGTGTCATAAAGCAAATCTCAACAGCTTTCCAGCAATCTGCTTCACACAGATCACATTCTCTGATCTTATGAATTAAGTTATGAGTCAACATTAAAAAAATATTTTTAAAGGTTATGTATTTGGAAATTTAAAAACACTTCTAAATAACTTAGAAGTCAGAGAAAAACTCATGATGGAAATTAGAATATAATTATGTAGCAGAATTTTAAAAATGTATTTAGGCTCTTTCAGCTGAAGCCATACTAAGACAAACCCCAACATATTAATGTAAGATGGTCTTCCATATATTATTTCCAAAGAAATTCACCAGCATAGATTTTATGATCCTAATTCCTTGACATAAAAGGGTTGGATGAGAAGAATTAGAGGAAGGGAATGGGAGATTAGAGAAAGAGATTGATAAGGCTGTTGCAGTACTAAGTCCCACACTTCAGGACAAATAATAGGGAATTCAGAGGGATCACTTGGAAAGTTTAATATGTATCCTCTGGAATTTGTGGGACACGGGGAGGGGGCGGGGGGAAGGATTTGCCTCAAACCTTAAAAATCTGAAGGACAAGTACTATGGCTGGCTAACTGCCCTGAAGTTGAATAAGAAAAGTTGATGCATTGGAGGCCACCTTACAAGGATGATGAAAGGATGCCCCTGAAGCAGATGTAGGTCTTAGGTAAGAGGAAGCCAGCAGAGACTTCAAGATGACCCTATTTCTAGATGTGAATAGCCTGATACCTAGGGGTAAAGTAGTGACTGAAGAACAGAGAAAAGCATCCTGTGAGAGGAAGATGATTAAGGAGAGCCTATGTAATTTAATGGCAGTTAACGTAAGATCTTTCCTGTTCCTTACTTTACCTCCTTTTCCCAAGATCAATCCTAGAAAAGTCAGATGCAGCCTAGTAAGTAGGGGTGGAAGGCAGAGGCATAATTCTTATGAAACAAGCAGTCATCCCCACTTTTTTCACTGCACACAACTCACCTGAGGCAGCTGTGCGCTCTGGGAGAGGAAGATATTTAAGTTTGAATGAGCGTAGAAATCTTAATTTTAATATCACAGTTGACTTAACTGCTAAACTAAGGCTTTCTGCTGGTCTAGTGGCTGGAACTGACCATAATAACACTCATATGGTTTTTCCTAATTTTCTTTTAAGGGTCTGAAGGAAAATTAGCCCTCAAAGTGGATTTGAATGAACAGTCCAGCAAATAAATGAATTTCTATTCTAATTTCATCTCATGGCTCCCACGATTTCAATATCCATTAGGACTGAATAATAATAGAAATACTGCACATCAAAGCTAGTAAGAAATTAGTACTTAGGGAGTAAGAAAATATACTGAGAAAGAAGAAAAGCTGAATGATCTATATTTCCAACATAAGTTACAAAAGAACAACTAGTCCTAAAGAAAATAGAAGAAAAATAAAGAAATTAATGAAAGAGTAATAAAAAAACACAATAGTGATAATAAACAAAGCCAAAGGTTAACTTCTAAAAAGAATGATAAAGTAGGCAAACCACTGGTAAAATGCATCAGGAAAAAGAAAAAATAGTAATAGACATTACGAATGAAAAATAGGGCAAAACTAAAGTTAATTCAAAGATTAGAAAAATATGGGCATACACTACAAATAATTTCATGCCAAAATTTTAAATGTATATTTTCTTTAAAAATATCAAAAAGGAAAAGAGGCTCTGAATGAAACTATTACTGTTAAAAATCTAACTTGGGCCAGCAGTTGAAAATGCTCCTCTAAGGAAAGACCAGATCCACATGGCTACACAGGGAAATTCTTCTACTAAATATTCAAGGAAATAGATAAATTTGGTATTATTAAATTCTTCCAGATAATAGAGGAAAACTCTCCAATTTATTAGCTGAGTGAAATCTTGACAACAAAATCTAATAAGGACAATATAACAAATGAAAATTACAAGGCCAACTGTAGTTATGATTACTGATGCAAAAATTCTTTATATATTTTTTTAAATGTTTATTTGTTTTTGAGAGAGAGAGAGAGCGTGAGCAGGTGAGGGGCAGAGAGAGAGAGGGAGACATAGAATCTGAAGCAGGCTCCAGGCTCTGAGCTGTCAGCACAGAGTCCCATATGGGGCTCCAACCCAGGAACCCTGAGATCATGACCTTAGCCAAAGTCAGACACTTAACCAACTGAACCACACAAGCACCCCCAAAATTCTTTTTTGTTAGCTTTTTAATGTTTTTTTTTTTAAGAGAGAGAAACAGACAGAGACAGAGAGACAGAGAGAATGAGTGGGGGAGGGGCAGGGAGAGGAAGATACAGTTATAGAATCTGAAGCAGGCTCCGGGCTTTGAGCTGTCAGCACAGAGCCCAATGGCAGGGTTCAAACCCATGAACTGTGAGGTCATGACCTGAACCAAAGTTGGACGCTTAACTAACTGAGCGACGCAGGCACCCCTCAAAAATTCTAAGCAAAATACTAGTGAATCAAATCTAATGCTGGAAAACAATAGTAATAATGCATCATGACCAAGTTAAGTTTATCTAAGAATGCAAGTATAGTTTCAAATTGGAAAATCTAATAATGTAATTGATTAACAGATTAAAGAAGAAAAATTCAAAGATCAACTCAATAGATGAAAAAAATAATTTTATAATATTCAACCAAATATTAGCAAGATAGCAATAGATATAAACTTCCATAACTTAAAAAAGGTGTCTATTCCAAATCTGTAGGAAACACTGTACTTAATGGTATACATGCTCCTTTTCAAAACATGAACACAAAATTATCTCATTACCACATCAGTTTAGAATTGGTCCAAGTCATTTCAAAAATAAAATAAAGCTAAATATAAATAATAGATATTATAAAGGAAAAATCGAAACTGCTATTATTCAGGAAAGGACTCAGGGTAGATGGTAAAGTAGGAAGCACCAGGAATCTGTCTCCCATTTAGGCAATAATTGAACTCACAGAATCTGTCCCATGCAACTATTTCGGAACTCCAGAGTTTGTTGAAGTCTTGCAAATTCCAGGGGAAGACTTGAACAGGTAACTGTGGTTAATTTTCAACATTTTCAGATCTTAGCACAATAGCAGCAACCCATCCCCCACCCCCAGCAGCTAACAGGTAGTTGTGCATGTGTTCCTCATGCAGTTTGCACAAAGCCAACAGAACTAGGGTGGACTTAAAAGACTCTGTCCTCTGAATATTGGATATCTGTGATCTGATTTCCGATTACTGCTTCCAATTACAGAAGTACAAATAGGAAGCAGCCGTCTTTGCACCTACCCTCATTGTTGCAAGCTCCTCCCTCTCTGGCTGAAGTGATAGACAGGATTTAAATGGCCAACCACGCTTTTTTCCCTGCCTCAGCTTTTGCCTTTTCCTCCTTCAGGAGCAAGACATTAAACAGTAGGACATTCAAAAACAACTGCATACATTGAAAGAGACCACACATGCCCAGGGAAAGGCTCACAAAAGACCTGAGAATATATTATTTACACCTTAAGTTGATCCTAAGCACAGAGACAGCCCACAAAAAAACAAAAACAGTTAAAAAAACAAAAGCAAATCTTGGAGAAGGTAAGAATCTGGTTTCCAGAGTTACTACATTATTAGATTTAAATGTCTAACATTCAACCAAAAAGATCACAAGACACAGAAAGAAACTGGGAAATATGGTCCATTCAAAAGAAAAAATAGGGGCGCCTGGGTGGCTCAGTCGGTTAAGCCTCCAACTTCAGCTCAGGTCAGATCTCACATTCTCGTGGGTTCAAGGCCCGCATTGGGCTCTGTGCTGACAGCTAGCTCAGAGCCTGGAGCCTGCTTCCAGTTCTGTGTCTCCTTCTCTCTCTGCCCCTCCCCTCTCATGCTCTGTCTCTCTCTGTATCAAAAATAAATAAAACATTAAAAAATAATTAAAAAAAAAGAAAAAATAAATCTGTAGTGACTGTCTTCAAAAAAGCACTTATGGGAGGTATATGAGATAACATCTTTTTAAACACCATCTTAAAGTTGCTCAAGGAACTATAGGAAAGTTTGAAGAAAGTCAAGAAAATGATGTGGGAACAAAATAGAAATCAGAGAGATAGAAAACCTAAAAAAAAGCATAAAAAAATCTGGAGCTGAAAAGTGCAATAACCAAAATGAGAAACTCACTAGAAGAATTCAAAAGCATATTTAAGCAGCCAGAAGAATAAGTAGACTTGAAGATAAGACAATGGAAATTATTGAGGCTGAGGAATAAAACTTCTACTCCATTCCCCGTTATGGATAGAACAACCAGACCAAAGATAAGTAAGGACTTAACACTATAAACCACCTAGAGAGACACAAAGAATACTCTACCCAACTCCAACAGCTATACATTCTTCCCAGGTGCACATGGGACATTTGCCAGGATAGACCCTATGCTGGGCCACAAATTCTCATTAGATTAAAAAGGTAAGTATCACACAAAATATAATACAAAGTATCTTCTTTGACTAAGATGGAATGAAGTTAGAAATGGTAACAAAAACAAAGCTGGAAAATTCACAAAATGGTAGAAATTAGGTACTATACTTTTGAAAGACTAATGAATCAAAGAAGAAATAATAAGGGAAATTAGAAAATCCTTAGAGAATAACAACACAAAAACACGATGTACCAAAACTTATGAAAGGCAGCAAAGCAGTACTATAGGAAATTTATAATTATAAATTCATACATTAAAAAAGAAGAAATCTCAAGTCAACAACTTCAACTTTGCAACTTAAAGAACTAGAAATAGAACAAACTAAACCCAAAGTTAACAAAAGGAAGGAAATAAATATTAGAAAATCAATGACAACAAAAAAATGGACTCTTCAAAAAGACCAATATAATTGACAAACTGTTAGCTAGATGAATTAAAAACACAAAAATTCCATTTGGTAAAATCAGAAATGAAAATGGGGATGATACTACTAATTCTACAAAAATAAAAAAGATTGTAAGAGAGTACTATGATATGTATGTATGATATGTATCCAAAAAATTGGATAACAACATGAAATGAATAACTTCCTAAAAAACTTACCAAGACTAAATCATGAAGAGAGGTACCTGGGTGGCTCAGTCAGTTTAGCATCTGACTCTTGATGTCAGCTCAGGTCATGATCTCATGGTCCCTGGGATCGAGCCCTGCATCAGGCTCTGTGGATTCTGTGCTGACAGTACTGAGCCTACGTGGGATTTTCTCTCTCCCTCTCTCTCTGCCCCCCACCTTCTCTCAAAATAAATGCATATTAAAAAAAAAAAAGGATAGAGGCTCCTGTGTGGCTCAGTCGTTTAAGCGCCAACTTTGGCTCAAGTTATAATCTCCCAGTATTGGAGATTTGAGCCCCACATTAGGTTCTGTGCTGACAACTCAGAGCCTAGAGCCTGCTTTGGATTCTGTATCTCCCTCTCTCTCTGTCCCTTCCCACTTGTGCTCTGTCTCTCTCTCTCTCTCTCTTTCTCTCTCTCTCAAATAGAAATAAGAAACATTAAAAAATAAAATTAAAAATAAAAATGACTAAATCATGAAGAAATATAAAATCTGAATAGATCTGTAACCAGCAAGAAGATTGAATCAGTAATCAAAATCTCACAGCAGAGGAAAGTCCTGGACTTTATGGCTTCATTGGTGAATTCTATCAAACATTTAAAGAACTAATACCAATTTGTCTCAAAATTTTCCAAAAAATTGAAGAGGAAGAAATGATGTCCTTAGTCTATGGACCCCCCCATAACTTTAATATCAAAGCCAGAAAAACTCACTACAAGAAAACTACAGGCCAACTCCCTATAAACATTGGTGCAGAAATCCTCAATAAAATACTAGCAAACAGGATTCAGCAGCATATTAAAAGGATTTACACCATGACTAAGTGGAATTTACTCCTGGAATGCAGGAATGATTCAACACGTAATATTTGATCAATGTAATTCTCCACATGATCAACATGAAGGAAAAAAACCACATGATCATCTCAATTGATGCAGAAAAAGCATTTGACTAAATTCATGTTCATGCCTTTCATGATTAAAAAGAACACTCAACAAAATAGGGATGGAAGGAAACTACTTTAACATACTAAAACCCATTCATGGAAAATCCTCACCCATCATAATGGTGAAAGACTGAATGCTTTCCCTCTATCAAGAACAAGGCAAGTATGGTGACTCTCACCACTTCCATTCAACACAGTACTGGAAGGTTTTGTTTTTTTTTTTACATTTATTTATTTTTGAGAGACAGAGAGAGACAGATCATGAGCAGTGGAGGGGCAGAGAGAGAGACACACACAATTGGATGCAGGCTCCAGGCTCTGAGCTGCCGGGACAGAGCCCAACGCAGGGCTCGAACCTACGAACTGTGAGATCATGACCTGAGCCGAAGTCCGCCGATTAACCGACTGAGCCATCCAGCACCTCTGGAAGTTTTAACCAGAGCAATTAAGCAAGAAAAAGAAATAAAAGGAATCCAAATGGGAATGGAAGAAGTAAAGTTATGTTTGCAGATGACATTCTCCTAAACACACCGCAAAAAAACAGCTGTTAGGACTAATACATGAATTCAGCAAAGGAGCAGGATACAAAGTCAATACACAAGAATCAGTTGCATTTTTATACACATGAACAGTCTGGAAAGCAAACTGCAAAAGATCTCTATTTATAATACCATCAGAAAGAATAAAATACTTAAGAATTAACAAAGGAGATGAAAGACTGAAAACTACAAAACATTTCTAAAAGAAACTAAAGAGGACAAATAAGTGGAAACATTGCCTATGTTTATGGATTAGAGGACTTAATATTGTTAAGATGTCAGTAGTACCCAAGGCTATATATAGATTCAATGTAATCCTTATCAAAACATCAATTTTTGGTTTGCAGAAATAAAAAACCCATCCCAAAATTCTTACGGAATTCCAGTGTACCTATAACACCAAAAAAATCTTGAAAGAGAAGAACAAGGCTGGAGAGCTCACACTTCCTGATGTCAAAACTTACTACAAAGCTACAGTAATCAAAATAGTGTTACTGGCAAAATGACAGCTATCTAGATCCATAAAGGAACCCTCATATATATGGCCAAAGGATTTTCAACAAGGAAAAAGAACAATCTTTTCAACAAATGGTGCTGGGAAAACTATGCAAAACAATGAAGTTGAGCCCTTACCTAATACTGTATACCAAAATCCACCCAGAATGGATAGAGGACATAACTGTAAGACTTAATACTTAATAAAACTCATAGGAGAAAACAGAATAAAATCTTCACAACATTGGATTTGTTCACATTTCTTGAATATAACACTAAAAGCACAAGTAACAAATGAAAAAAAACAGAAAAATTGGACTTCATTAAAATTTTGTGCCTCAAAAAACCATTCACAGAGTAAAAAGACAACCCACAGAATGGGAGAAAATGTTTGCAAGTCATGCATCTGTTAAGAGAATAATATACAGAATATATAAGAACTTCTAAAAGTCAAAAACAAAAACCAACCTGATTTAAAAAGGACAAAGGACTTAAATAGATATTTCTCCAAAGAAGATATACAAATGTCTCATGAGCACATGAAAAGATGCTTAAAATCTTTAATCATTAAGGAAATGCAAATCAAAACTACCAAAAAATTTAATTAGTTATTTAAAAATTGAAAATAGAATTACCATGTGATCCAACAATTCTACTTCCAGGAATATACCCCAAAGAATTGAGAACAGGATCTCAAAGAGACATTTTTGCACCCATGTCTGTAGGTGTTATGGACAATAGCTAAAATGTGGAAGCAACCCAAGGGTCCATTGATCAACAAATGGATAAGCAAAATGTATACATACATACAATGAAGTATTATTCTCCCTTAAAAAAGAAAGAAATTATGCAACATACTGCAACATTGATGAAACTTGAAGACTTCATGCTGAGTGATATAAGCCAATTACAAGAAATCAAATATTGTATGATTCCACTTATATGAGGTATTGAGTGTAGCCAAAATGATAAAAACATGAAGTGTAATAGTGGTTTCCATGTGCTGGGGGGAGGGAAGAGTGTGGAGTTATAGTTTAATAAGTGCAGAGTTTCAAGTATTATAGGGTGACAGTGCATTATGGGGGTGCATGGTGATGATGGATGTACCACAATATGCATGTATTTAAGTGAATGATACACTTAGACATGTTTAAGATAGTAAATTTTATGTTATGTACATTTCACCACAATAAGAAAAACTGCTATTATTTAGAAACAATATGAATATTTAAATGAAAAACAAGAGAATATGCAGATATTCTCATATCTCAGTTTTAGAATAAGAAAATTCAACAAGGTTTGTGGGTGCAAATATAGTTTATAAAAATAAACTTCATTCCTATACACCAGCAATACAAATTAAAAAAGAAAATGTTTAAAATACTATTTATAGTAGCAACCAAAAATATATGAGAGTAGCTAATAGTTATCTTTAAAAATGCATGAGACATATTTGTAGAGGGAATAATAAAATTTTATTGGAAGTTTCCATAAAAGGAGAGATATGCTATGTCCATGGTATGAAAATTTAACATGAGAAAAATGTTAGCTTTCCTCTAATGCAATTCCCTTTTGAATTACTGCAAAGTCTTTTCCCTTGTCGAGGGAACTGTAAAGGGGAAGTGTAACATGCCAAGAATAATCAAGATGATTTTGATAAAAAATCAAAGGGAAGGAGGAACTGTTCAATAAATAACTTCAGTATTGGAACAGTTGATTCTTTCACAGTGAAGAGAAATAGAGTTGGATTTTTTTTATCTAGTGCTACACAGAAAGTTAAATTCCAAGTAAATGAAAAACCAAATGTAATATGCAAAACTTGAAATTTTTTAGAAAGAAAGAAAAAAACACTGACTCAACAGATTCTTTTTCACAAGTTCAAAACTTTAGTCAGTCCAGCACAGCTATCAAATACTAAATGAGTGGTAAAGTAATAGAATGATGAGGGAAATGAGATAATTTGACCATTTGTAGGACTACGTAAAAAGCAGTTACCTTACTAGACATGCATACGTGTTTATGTGACTGTATTTTACTGTTTATAGGTCAAATATTGCATGTTAATGATGCATATATGGTTGTGTTTGAAGTATTTCTTTTAGTATATTTTTATTTCAGTAAATATCTTACTATATTTTAATTTAACTACAGTCAAATAAAAGAGTTGGGAACACAGAAGTGTTTATAAAAGGGGCTCCTGGGTGATTCAGTCGGTTGAGCAGTCGGCTTCCACTCAGGTCATGATCTTTCAGTTAGAGTTTGAACCGGCCCTTGGACTCTGTGCTGACAGCTCAGAGCCTGGAGCCTGCTTTGGATTCTGTGTCTCCCTCTCTGCTCCTTCCCCACTTGCTCTCTGTCTCTGTCTCTCTCTCAAAACTAAACATTAAAAAAAAGTGTTTATAGAAGGTCTGTATCATACATAATTAACTTATGAAAACAATCAGCATAAAACCCTAGTTGTAATAACATGCAAGAACATGCTACTCAAATTTAAGTTAGCATTATGGGAATGAGATTGGTTGCTTAAAAGTAAAATGTAAATCAGTAGCTAATATTGGTTTAATTAAATACATCAAATACAGGCTTAATTGCATGACATTTAAAAATACCAAAGCTAACCTTTAAAAACAAAATTAGAGGCGCCTGGGGTGGATCAGTCGGTTAAGTGTCCGATTTCAGCTCAGGTCATGATTTCACAGTTCATGGGTTTGAGCCCCACATTGGGCTCTGGGCTGACAGCTTACTCAGAGCCTGGAGCCTGCTTCAGATTCTGTGTCTCCTCTCTCTGCCCCTCCCCGCTCATGCTTTGTTTCACTCTATCTGTCAAAAATAAATGAATGTAAAAATTTTTTAAACTAAATTAAAAATTGAATATAATTTCAGATAAATATTGAAAAATAATATTTGGACTATCTTCCTTTACTCATTTACCTAAAAGTGTGGCAGCATAGAAAATTAGCTGGCATAAATACCATGAAAAACTTTTTGCCCAACTACAAAAATACTAATGAAGATGTATTCCCAAGGAATTAAGTAAACTCCAAAAATCCATTACATATTTATAATAGAATCTTTTTTCGCAAAAGATTTCAGTTAAAGTAGTAAGAACTACACTTGAATAACATCTAGACAATGCAAAAATGTGGATTTACTTTCACTAAGCAGGATAGAAACATTAAATATGTGGTGTACATTAAAAATTGTAGATTGAAAAAGGTTTTCAGATATCATGATTTGTAGGGTCCATTTCAAGTCTAAAATTTTATGTGATTTCTGGGGTGCCTGGGTGGCTCAGTTGGTTGAATGTCTGACTTTGGCTCAAGTCATGATCTTGCAGTGAGTTTGAGCCCCATGTCAGGCTCTGTGCTGACAGCTTGGAGCCTGGAGTCTGCTTCGGATTCTGTGTCTCCCTCTCTCTCTGCCTGTGCTCTGTGTCCTTGTCTCTCTCTCTCTCTCAAAAATAAATAAAACATTAAAAATATTTTAAAAATTAAAATAAAATAAAATTCTACGTGATGTCTGAAAAAGATAACCTTTCCCCAAGTTATTTTAAACCACATCACCTCATCATTGATGGCTTTATGTGGACACTTATTGCTTAAATTCTTTCAACAAGACAGCTATTTCAAAAGAGAATCTATACACATGGTTTAAAATGTTAGAACTCACATTTTTAACAGTATGCCTATGTACTTTATAAAGATGGCTGCCAAAGTTTAACTTTTCAAATATGTTCCCAAAGGGAGTGATATCTTAGGAACCATGAAACCGTGGTAAAAGGGAGTTCTGTGGTTGTTATAGGATGTACAGACTTGAATAGGAGTTTATACTGAAAGCAAATATAATATTGTGTTTCCTTCATAAGTATCATTTTATCACGTTGCCCTATATTCATCAATATATTTGAATGAGATGGTATGAGCTGGGAAATGACAGTGTTTGGTTAATAAGAAGTTAACTCAAGAAACTAATTAAAACAGGGAAATATGAAAGACATTTAAAAGTTAAATGCATTTATTTTAAACCTGGATACTATTTTTTTAATATAAAGCAACTCTTTCAGTGAATTACTCTTTCCAATTTATGCATAGATTATTTGACAGACTGGTTGAAATATTCCACACCACTTTTGCACAGTAGAAATGCAAAACTCAAAGAATTCATATTTTCAAGACTGTTAGCACCTTCTCAAATTTCAACAATTTATTCAATTTCTGTAGAAAAACATGGGTTTTATTTTTCTTTTTCTTACTGTTATTTATATAGTTTATTTTTACAGATTCTCAATATTTAACAGACTGCAATAATTCCATCATTTAAAGCATTTTCTTAAGGTCTTCTTGCATTTATCATTGTTGTCACAACAATGTCTCTTGTGGCTGTGAATTGTCCTGAGTCTTTCCATACTCACAATAATGACAGGATCTACCTTTTCTTTTCCTATAAACTTTTTTATTACTTTCCTTTGAGAAAGATTGTATCAGTTCCGAAGTCTGGAACAATTTGCATATCTGTTAAAGTTGGACATTATTGCCATTATTTTAGATGGCAACTAAAAGAAGCAGAGAATATGATGCTGGGGCTAATACCTGGCTGTTTATTATTTGAAAAAAATTATATGACACAGCAGAATAAGCCTATAACCAAAACAAGGGGGATTTAAGCAAAGAAAGTCCCCATTCTCTCTTTTCATTTCTTAAAAAACTTAGCATTCATTTATATATATGGATATTCATTTTTTATTTATTGAGATATAATTGACATATGCCATTCTATTAGTATCAGATGTAACATATAATGATTCAATATTTGTGTATATCATGGGGTTCCTGGGAGGCCCTTTCATTAAGCACCTGACTTTCGGTTTCTGCTCAGGTCATGATCTCACGGTTCCTGAGTTTAAGCCTCCACATTGGGCTTTGCATTGGCATGGCCAGCCTGCTTGGGATTCTCTCTCTCCCTCTCTCTCTGCCCCTTCTCTGCTTGCCGATAAGTGCTCTCTCTCTCAAAATAAATAAATGTGTATATATTGTGAAATAATAACCACAGTATAGTTAACATCTGCCAATCATACATAACTATAAATTTTTTTCTTGTGATGAAAAATGTTAAGATCTGCCCTTTCAGTAACTTTCAAATGTGAAAACTACAGTATTATTAAATATAGCCACCATAGTGTTTTTTACATTCTAAGTGGATATTCTTGAAGTAAAAGAAGAAAACCACCATTTCTTTATACTCTTAAGCGTATATTCTTAATTATTACATTTACATAGTGGTACATATTACTAAAGGAGTAAAGTACAAATTTTGTCATCTATATTATTCAAAACAGGTCATCCTTCCCAGCTGGTCATAGTTTAGTAGAGGAGAAAAAGCTGTAGACCAATGTGATAAATGACATATACAAAAGGTTGCTGCAGTTTTTACTGAAACTAATAACTTTCAGACTCCAGATATAACTGTATAAACCAGTGATAATTTGGATGTTCTTTTCTTAACTACATATTTTTTATAATATATATAACCCATGCCATTTTAATAAACTAACTCAGTTTAATGTTAAATTCTATGAAATGTCAATTTCTTTTCTGCTATAAAAATTCTGTAGCTCTTGAGAAAAATTACAAAAGAAATATTAATAAATATTATAGACTCTTGGAAAAGTAGGAAATTTCCTTAGTGTCTGCTTAGTAATTCATTCAACAAATATTTATTTTGTACATCTAGCATGTGTCAGAAAACTTGCTAGGCACTGAAGATACAGCCATGAACCCGAAAGACATGGTCCCTGCCCTCGTAAAAATCCAAGTCAATAATTGTCCAAAATTGTTAAAGCATAAAGATTGCATAGACTCCCAAACAGTTAATTAACACAGATTGCTATTCTTGGAATAATTTTTATACTCAGCCCCATTATAGTAAAATATAAGAATATCGAGGGATGCCTGTGTGGCTCAGTCAGTTAAGTACCCTGCTCTGGATTTAGGCTCAGGTCATGATCCCAGAGTTACAGGACTGAGCCCCATGTGGGGCTTCACACTGAGCATGAGGCCTGCATAAGATTCTCTTTCTCTCCCCACCACTACCCCTTTCACTCATTCATGCTTGTGTGCATGCTCTCTCTCTAAAATAGAAAGAAAAATATTTTTTTAAAGATTATCGAAATAAAGAAAACCTTCCAGAGAGAAATAACAGATTACTAACAGATGAATGAATAATATTCATTTTAGACACTTCAAAAACTTCTGCAAGTGGACCACTCACACACACACACACACACACACACACACACACACACACACTGAAGGGGAGAAAAATTTCCAAAGCTGGTATTTTAGACACCTATCCAGACTGTCATTTAATATGACAGTGCAATAAAAAAAAAATCTCTACTATTTAAAGCCTCAGAAACTTTGCCACACAAACACTCTTTACAACAAAAACAAATAGTTCTTTAACACAATAATAATAAGCAAGTTTAGTACACCATTTTTAATAGTGGATAGAGTAACTAGATGGAAGATCAATAAGGAATGAGTATACTTGAATGATATTTTGTACAAATTGGATGTACCAGACATAAACAGAATTCTCCTTTCAGCTACCATGGATTACACATTTTTCTCAAGTGCATAAGTAGTATTCTCCATGTTAGACCATAAGTTAGGCCACCAAATAAGTCTTAATAAATTTTAAAAGACTGAAATCATACAAAGTATCTTTTCCAATCATAGTGAGACAAAAATCAACAGCAAAAGGGGAACTAGAAAATTCATAAGTATATAGACATTAAACAACAAAGTTTTAAATAACCCATAGGTCAAAGAAAAAATTACAAGGGAAATTAAAGCTATCTTAAGAAAATGAAAATAAAAAGACAAAATAGTTAAATCTGTGGGACGCAGCAAAAGTTGTGCCAAGTACAAAGTTTATAGCTGTAAATACATTAAAGAGAAAAGGTCTCAAATCAACAGCTTAATGTTACAACTTAAGGAACTAAAAAAAGAAGAAAAATTAAACCCAAAGCCAGCAAAAGGAAGGAAATAAAGATTAGTGCAGATATAAATAGAAAGTAGAAAAACAATAGAGAAAGTGAAACCAAGGGTTCATTTTTTGAAAAAAATCAACAAAATTGACATTCAGCTTATATCGACTAAAAGAGAAGACTGAAATAACTAAATCAGGAATGAAAAGGAAGATATTATTACTAATGTGACAGAAATGAAAGAATTTTAAGAGAGTAATAAACAACTGCACACCAACAAATTCAATAACCTAGATGAAATGGACAAATTTTTAGAAACATACAACCTACCAAGACCGAATCATGAAGAAGTAGAAAATCTGAATAAGCTTTTTACCAGTAAGGAGACTGAAGCAGAAATCACAAATGTCAACCAACAAAAGCCTAGGACCAGATGGCTTTACTGGTGAATTCTACCAAACATTTAAATAGGAATTAGTACCAATCCTTCTCAAATACTTCCAAAAATTCTAAAGGGAGGAATACTTCCTAACTCATTTTATGAGGCCAGCATTGTCCTGAACTAAAGTAAACTAAGAAAATTATAATTCAATATTTATTATAAATGAAGTCCTCAACAAAGTACTAGCAAACCAAATTTGACAACATATTGAAAGGATTATACACTAAAACTGAATGGGATTTATTCCTGAGTGCAAGGATGGTTCAACATCCAAAAATCAATGTAGTACACCATAAAAGAATAAAAACAAAACAAAGTAAAACATGATCAATTGATGCATAAAACACACTTAACAAAATTTAATATGCTTTTACACTCAACAGACTGGAAATAGAAAGAAACTACTTTAACATAATAGAGCCCATTTATGGAAAGCCTATAGCAAAAATCATACTTAATAGTGAAAGACTGAGTGCTTTTCCTCTAAGATCAGGAACAAGGCAAGTATGTCTACTTTTACCATTTCTATTTAACATAGTACTGGAAGTCCTAACCAGAGGAATTAGGCATGAAAAAGAAATAAAGGGAATCCCAACTGGAAAGAAAGATGTAAGGTTATCTCTGTTTCAGATAATATAATCTTCTGTTTCAGATGATATAATCTTATGTAAAGAAAACCCAAAAAACTACACACACATTAAAAAAAAAAGCTGTTAGAATAAATGAATTCAACAAGGTAGCAAGATACAAAGTCAAAATGCAAAAATATGTTTCATATACATACACAAGCAATTAACAATCTGAAAACAACCCAGTTTAAAAATGGGTAAAGGACTTTAATAGACCTTTCTCCAAAGATAATATTCAAATGGCCAGTAGATACATGAAAAGATGTTCAACATTGTTAATCATTAGGGAAAGTTAAGTCAAAACCACAATGAGCTACTCACTTCACACCCAGTAAGATGGTTATTTAGAAAGAAAAAAAAAAAGAAACTAGAAAACATCAGCATTAGGATATGGAGAAATCGGAACCCCTGTGCATTGGTGATGAGAAAGTTGATGTAAAACAGTGCAGATGCTATGCAAAATAGTCAGTGCCTCAAAAACTTAATCATAGAATTATCACAAAATGCTAGAATTTTAAATTCTAGAGTCTAGATTCTAGAATTATCATAGATCCAGCAATTCTACTTCTGTATATATACCCAAAGGAATTAAAAATATAGACTCAAATAGATATTTGTATACTCATGTTTGTGTCAACATTATTCACAATAGCCTGAAGGTGGAAGCAATCCAAGTGACCATTAATGCATGATTTGATAAACAAGAATGTGATATATACATACAATAGAATAGCATTTGGCCTTAAAAAGGAAGGAAACTCTGACACATGCTGTAACATGGATAAACTTTGAAAACATTATGCTAAATGAAATAAGCCAGACACAAAAGAATAAATAGTATATGCTTACACTTAGATGAGGTATAAAGAGTAGCCAAATCTATCTACAGATAGAAAGTAGAATGGAGTTTGACAGGGGCTGGAGGGAGGAAGGAATGGGAACTTACTGCTTAATGGGTACAGAGTGTCAGTTTGTGAAGATGAGAAAAGTTTCTGAAAGGGAGAGTGGCGATGGCTGCACAAAAATGTGAATGTAATTAGCACTACTGAACTGTACACTTAAGGATGGTTATGATGGTAAATTTTGTGTTATGGGTACTTTACTATAACTAAAAATTAAAAAATGGTTAAAATGCTAAGTTTTATGTCACATTTTATCAAAATTGAAAAATATATTAAACTTCTTAACTCCAACAAGAGAAGTAAATTCAGTATGATGTTATACAGATATGAGGGAAAAGGGGTGAGCAAGTCACTACTTAAATTTATTATTGTCTAAAAATGTAAGGACAAAACAATAAAGAACAAAAAGGGAAAAAAGAGGATAAAAATGAGAAAAACTACATTTATAACAACCCCAAACTGATGTGAACTAAAACACTTCAGAGATGAGCTGGAAAGAGATGAGTGAATATTAAATGATTTGTGTTGTTAGAGGCAAAATATAAATATTGATAAATGTGGGAAATAGAAAAATAAGACAAAGTGTAATAATAGATCTTAATAAGTAGGAGATAATCCTTTAGAAGAATAAAATTAGAATGTAAACTTAAAACCAGCAGAAAAAAAATTTTATCTGGAAGAAGGAAATAATAGGAAGAAGAAATATGAAATATAGAAATAAACACTGTTATAACAGTAATTACAGTAGATGCAGAAAGTACTCCTATTGGATCACAACACAAAACATTAAGTGCAAAAATAAGAAACAATTTAAAACAAAAAGATACAGAAAAGTGGAATTTAAAAGCTCTGAAAAAATATAATATTCAGGAAATATAAACAATGATCATAAAAAGAACTAACATAATCTTAGTATTTATCAGAAGAGAATTCAAGGCAAAATATCATAAAGGGCAAAGAGCAATATTACATATGATCTTATACAGGTCAAGAAGGTAGGGCAAATCATGAAGTGTAGCAAAGATCAATTTTTAAGTCAGTAACATTTCTCTATACCAGCAATGAGTATCCAGAAAACATAATAGAAAATAAGCTACTATGCAGAACAATAGAAAAACAATGAAGTATCTAGTAATAAACTTTTAAAATAATATGCAAAATCTCTACGGAGAAAGTTTTCAAGCCCAATTATGGGATATAAAGGACTAAATAAATGGAGAAATAGTTTATCCTCATAGAAAAGATCACTTGCCATTCTAAAATTCAATATATTATATCGAATATGTGTATTCATGGAATCATTTTAAGGAACATTTGACTTGTAGCATGAGGACACAGGCAGTCTAGGTACTTATGACCATTTTCTTCTAGTGCAGACTTTTATTAAAAAGCATTAATCAAGAAATTTGTCTTTAGGTTCTTTGCATTTGCTGTTTCTTCAGCCTGACTATTCTTCCCTCAGATATCCTCAAGGCTCACATTCCAAGTTTATTCTGATTTCTGTTGAAATGCCATGTTGTCAGATGCTTCACTGAATCCATCTATTTAAAATAGCACTCATCACTCATCCAGGGTGAGAAGCATGGACCCATATGTAACTTTAGCAGTGTCACTTTCTTGACTTTCTTGGCTGTCTGTCAGGGGATGGATACCTGATCCAGACCACTGACATCTAGTCAGGAAAGAAAGGAACAGGAGGTACAGGTGGGACTTTTTAGCACTTACCACTACCTGATATTACATTTTTTGTATTTTATGTATTCATTGTCCATTTGCCTTAGACACCATGAGACTAGTGACTTCTTGTTATTGATGCTTCCTGTTACAGGCCCAACATACAGAAAGAACATCACTGGACAGAGTAGGCACTGAATAAATATTTGTTGAATGAATCAATTGAATATATACAATAATAATTGATTCCTAGTGGGTAAATTATAGTCAAGAAGGATGTCAGCTAAAATTAATTTTTGGCAAATTAATAAATTGACTTTTAATAAACTGATTTTTAGAATGTTGACGTCTCTACCACCAAATAATGCACCTCAAGGGCTTACCAGCTCTATTTAATTTTCAATTTAAATGATTAATTGAATAGATAAAAAGATCTCTTTTTCTGACTTTAATTCTTTTCTATACTATGTATAATGATTCTCAGATGCAAGATACTGTATCTTTTTATAATTGTGTTTATGCCCCCTGGACCAGCAACATGCATATGTATCTATAAAAGGCTAATTACCTCTCAATATCCAGTTAAGAGGCACATTTTGAAACGACTGAAATGTTGCCCTAAAACAGATATTGTACATATATAGTCACATCAGTCATAAATAAATATTCAGCTTTCATGTTACCTTGAGAAGAACTTAAAGAACTAACTTATCAATTGTAATAGATTTGTAATTAATGTGCAGTCACTCTGAAGCCTTTCAGACATAAGTTTTCCAGATACTCACAGCTTAGATTAATTTAAAATGTCACAATTCTTTAGAGACTTCATGTTACTCATTACATGTTATAGAGCAGCATACAGATTTTCCTCACACTTAGTTGGTGCCCTAAAGAATTTAGTTATTTTTATATGTTTCTTTCATTTTTTCTTTCATTTTTATATACTCACAATATATATTATTACTCTAGAGGCAAATACCTTGCTGTCTAGATAGTTCTAAGACCTACTGCCCATCAGTACAGAAAAATATATTTAATTAAAAGTCACAAAAAGACTACTAGAGGAAAAAAAGAAGGCATTTTGACAGGAGAAGACTAATTTTTAGAATCATATATCACTATTCTAAGTGAAAATGTTCAGATAACTTATAGGAATGCAAAGAAGTTAAATATGAATGGCATGATTCAACTGGTAAATGTGTGGTATATATTTTGCTAAGAAATTATAAAGCACAGGAGAGACATCTTACTTAATGTCACTGATAGTAGTATCTTATGAAATCAGAAAGACTTTAGTTTACTGAATAAGGCCAAGTCTCATGCAATGATTAAAAAAAAAAGCCAACCTAAATGGCTATAACTCAGATAAAATGTTTAAGATGAATCTAAAGGAAACACAATTCACAAGAAATATACAGGGAAGGCTTAAACAAGTTTAACACTCTGAAAAAGTAATCAAAAAGTTCTGGAATGCAGAACATTACACAAAACAACTGACTTGGACTCTTTAAAACTTCAAAGCCAAAGAAAAGAAAATGTGTGTTGAGGAATGGGGTGTACTCTGTTTTAAATTGAAAGAGATTAAAGAAGCACACCTGGGTGGCTCCATTGGTTGAGCATTTGACTTTTGGTTTTGACTCAGGTTTCGTGGGTTTGAGCCCCATGTTGGGCTCGGCTCTGAGAGCATGGAGCCTGCTTGGGATTCTGTCTCATTTTCTCTCTTCCCCTTCCCTGCTCATGCTCTCACTCTCTCTCAAAATCAAAAAAAATAAACACTTAAAAAATAAATGTTTAAAAAAGAGAGATTAAAGACACACACACACACACACACACACACACACACACACACAAACCCACCATACAATATATTGGGGAACAAATGAAGAAATTTGTACATGGCCTGGGTATTGGATAATATGATACAATTACTGTTAATTTTCTTGAGTTGTATTAGTGATATGGTCATGTAGTTGAATGCTGTTTTTAGGAGATGAGACAGAAATATTTAGAGAAGAGTATCATAAAGTCTGCAGCTTATTTTGAAATTGATTCAGCAAACATATACACAACACACACACAAACCTGTATGGCAAAATGTTAACAACTGTTGAATCTAGATGGTATGTAGGTATATGAGTGATATGAGTGTTCATTGTATTTTCTTCCAAACTTTCTATCTGCTTAAAAATATTCCCAATAAAAAGGTGAAAGGGGCTCCTGGCTGGCTCAGTCAGAAGAGTTTGTGACTTTTGATCTTAGGGTTGTAAGTTTGAGGCCCATGCCTGGTATAAAGATTATTTAAATAAATACTTTTTTAAAAGGTTGAAAAAAAACAAAAAAGTGTTTAAGGATTCTTAAAATTTCCTTTTAGAATTAAAAAAAAGTATTTAAAAGAATTCTCTATTAAAGATAAAGAGCTAAGCTAAAAACCGAACAGGCACTCTCTACAAAGGATGCCATTGGTCTATTACTAAATAAAATGCCAAGAAAATAATAATAGTCATCCTTAAGACATCCTTAAGGTAGTTGGCCTTACAATATCAATTGTCTGTGTCACTAAGTATTATGTATGCTCTCCAGAAAAACAAGGATGCCAGCAGCTTAGAGTGCTATACAACTTTAATCTCATAGAGGTCAGTATATTAATTATTTTTACTATGATAGGTATCCAATCTTTACATAAATTTTATATAGGAATCAAATGAAATTCTTAATATAAAGTCTAAAAATCTTTGTAAGCAGAATGAGTAAATATTTTACCATTTAGCTAACATAGTATATGAATTAGGTGAGTTTACCTGAGTAACTGTGGATCTTACTGAAATTATGTCTTAGCATCTCTGTAATACCGTATTAAGTGCAAAATGCTTCCTAGAGGATGCTGGATTTTTTTACAGCACAGGATGGAGAAACAAACTGAGTAGCAAACTGGTATACCTGTTAAATATAAAAGCAAAACATTTAGCTAAAGAACTACGTTAGTGTTGTACAATGCTGATAAAAATTACTCCCTGAGTATCTGGCATTGACATTTGTTAATGTCAGAGGTAAGTTATTTATTAATTTGAGGGCTTTTGACAAAATGTAATAATAATTATATAATTTAAAATAAGGTTTTTGGGGGCGCCTGAGTGGCTCAGTCAGTTAAGCGTCCGACTTCGGCTCAGGTTATGATATCATGGTTTGTGAATTCAAGCCCCGCATCTAGCTCTTTGCTGTCTACGCAGAGCCTTCAGATTCTCTGTGCCCCACTCTCTCTGCCCCTTCCCCACTCTCTTTCTCTCTCATAAATAAATTTTAAAAAAGAAAAAAGAAAAAAATAAGGTTTATGGACAAGCTATGTCATATACTATGATCTAAATTAGCATGAAAGATCTATAATTAAATAATTGATGCTAAATAATTCTAATTATCCTTGCAATTCACTCTGCACTCTTTCATGTTTTTCTATTTATCTGATATTTATTCTATCACCTTGTACACCTTTCTGTTTTCTTTTCTTTTTCTCTTCACTTTAAATATGTTCAGAAAATCTGTCATTATATCCCATTGTCTCCAACAAGTCCTGAGAACATTCAAAGTACTGCATCATGGTCCCTCTATCATTTCCCCAAACCCATTCTATCGCTGCAGCTTCATTTTTTACTTAGGTGTCCCTGTCAACCCCTTCTCAAGTGCCTTGATGATCCAGGTCTACTTTGAAACCCACTGTGAATAATATACAAGGTTTCTTGGGGTAGTTAGGAAGAGAGACCTGGCTCTTATGGCAACCTAATAATAAATATTAGCTTTCTAGTTACCTTAAACTGATTGCAGATTTCCACCTTGCATGCAAAACTTGCTTTCCAGTCAGCTGCATTCAGAGACCTTGTGCTGGTGACCGCTTCTTAAGAGGAATGTTCTTATTTTTCTGAAAATCTGAAGCACGAGGAAAAAGTATTATTGTTGGGTGCTAAGTAAAGAACTCTTTAAAAAGAGCTCTGCAGGAACAGAAAGTCAGTGTCTTCTGCTATGTTGTGAGGTAGAATATGACAGCAATAAGTATTTTGCATTAGTATAGCATTCTGATCTCTTGAAGAGAAAGTCTCCTATTATAGAATTGGTTATTTGTTAAAATTGAGGTAATGGCCACCTGAAGGGAAACTTCTACCCAGCAACTAATTTCTTCTACTGGAAGATGTCAAAAGTAGAGGTTGATTAGTCATAGTGAGATTGCTTATCACCAATGAGCACATCAACTGAGTCATTTAAAAAACATCTAAAATGGAATTTTAAAAGGTTGAAAATTTTGCTTCTCTTGATCAGTAGAGCAGAGAGGGAATAAATAGGTATTCGATGAATAACTGGTATATGTCCTTTTCCACAGACTCAGGACAGCTTTGGAAGCCCAAGAATGAATAAACCAGGGAAAAAAAGTAGTGCCAATATAAAAGAGAAGCTCTTCTTTTCTTGTTTCTATGAACACTATATTTTTGTCTACAGATTCTTACTACTGCAATAATCCAGAGAATAGAGGAAGTTGTGCCAAAACTTAAAATAAAACTTGAAGAATTGCCTTAAGTATCTAATTATGATTTTACAAATTCTCCATCTCAGTTTGCCATAAGTTTAGACTCAAGGCTTTTGCAAAATTGTGAAATAGGGGCAGTTTCTAACAACTTTACTTCCTCCCTTCCTTGTGGTTGCTCTCATAGCCCCTCCCTCACTGGTGTCCCTTCTGGTCATGTCCCCTCTGTGCATCTCCTAAATCTTCTCTGATTCCTTCGCCACAACTTTTCTGCTTTCTCAAGGATGCATTAAATGACTGGCTTGATTATCTGCCCGGCAGAGGATTCGAAACCCTCTGTCTTTCATGACATGGTTGCTTATGGGCGACTGGAATTTTGGTTTAACATAAAACACTAACGCATATCTTTCCAGTGAATTCGATTTGGTGATGTGGTTGTTGACTTTCATTATAAAATTAGACATACATTATCCTGGAAGTAATTTTAGTGTCTGGATAAGGTTTAATGCAGCAGCTGTTAAAATTGCATATTTAAATGAACTATTATGGGTAGAAATATGAACGATTCTCAGAAATATTAGTAATTTCCTAGATGTTAAAAAAAATTCCAGACAGTAATAACTGAAAATAAGATGGCCCAGCCCTAATTTTTGTAAAGTACCTGAAATTTGGTACTTTCCACACATTGTTCACGTAATTTTGGCAATTCTGTATCTTTACCTTTAAAACTTTATAGCAATTCAGTTCATCTTGCCCTGGCTTGAAATGACCTTAATTTAAGATTATTTTCTGCATGGAAATGTGTACCTTTCTGAGCACACTGGGATTTTCCCCTGCTTATAACTGGAGCCCTGCTTCAGAAATCGGAACTGCTTCCTGCTCCTATTTTAGAAGGGACAGGTTGGATTTGACTTTTCCATGGAGCATCTGGCTGTCCAGATAATAGATCCCTGGAGATAGATCTCCTCCCCCTCCATAGGCCTGCCTGTGAAGAAGTAGTACTGCTTTTCCAGTCACCTTGGGGCAAGAGGAATCTGGTATTGTGACAATTGCGTTCTGACCCAAATCTGAGTCTGCCTTTTTTTATTCTTCATAAACAGACAAAAAATATCATCTTTCTCCTATTGCCTCCTGATACCCTCGCAGGACCCTAATGTAAGATGATGACAGCCAGATGTCATCACAAAATATCCTAAATTCAGAGTGTGCCATTCCTTTGCAACAGAATCCCAAGGTCACACCATCTTCTGACTAAAAATAGACCATAGCGATAATGACAGCTCTAGAGGAACTCAAGATTCTCATATTCACGCCAGATGTTGGAAGGCACCTATTTTCCATTGCTGAGGTTTCCAGGTAGAGAGCATCTGTTTGTGAGGCATGGTGCCACCTCGCTTTCTCCTTCTCTGAGTAGGGAGTTTGGGATAATGAACTGGGCACTTACAGCTAGGTCCTCCTTCCTTTGTTATGTATTCTGATTTCTTGCAAGAGGCATGTGCTTTAGGCTGCCCTAGATCATGAGGTAAATAAGAAGTCTTAGTGACTGCAGGAGAGAAAAGGCTGTGGTTTTCCAGCACTGCCTTTAATGGGAGAATAAACTTATCTAATACTGAGGTTAAGTATCGGGAATCTCCTTCTTCTCATGTTTGTGCACCTTCTTCTTCCAGTGCTCTATCAAAAATGAGGCTGACATTTTGCTTGCCATATGTCTGGTTTCACTCTCTGTCTGGATTGACTCAAAACTCTAGTAGAAGATAAGGGTATAAATGTATGGATCTCCTTGTGTGTCAGCAGTCTACAGAAGATGGAGACTCCACGAACTGGTGCTCTTGGCCCCTATAAGGTAGCCTCCATTTTCCCCTTCCACCTCAGTGGTAAAATCTCCATCCCTGAGAATGTCAAAAACAGCTGAGATGCCCCCAATGTCACAACAGCTGTAATGAAAGGTACTGTTTCTGCTGTTGACGTGGGAACAAAAGCTGTAAATGCTTGATGATAAGGACATTACTGTCCATTTACCATTGCTGCTGGTGATACTACTCCTTGTTATTACCAAAGCTGCTGACACCTTCTCAATGTCCCACATGATTTCAACTGATGAGCTCCATACATCCTTTATCCTGGGTCCCAGGCCTGAGGATATGGGGACCAGTTTGAAGAACAATCTGAGGGAAAGAGTCCTTGATGTACAGCAAGGTGCACAGATATTAGGTATACAGTTAGATGAATTTTATATATAAATACAATGGTTTAATCACCATGCAGATCTAAAATACAGAATATTTTCAGCACTCCAAATGCTCTCATGCTTCCTCCTAGCTCAAGATTCCACCACCCAAAGGTAATTATGATCCTAATTTCTATCACTATAGATTAGCCTGTTCTTCAACTTGATGATTCTATTGAATTCAGCTATGTGATCACTGTTTTCTTCCTGCTACATCTGTCTACTTTTGATAGAGGGTGCTGGAGTCTCCAACCATAATAATGGATTAACCTCGTATGTCTACCAGTTTTTGGCCCATGTATTTTTCAGCTTTGCTGTTAGGTGCATATACATTAAGGATTGTATGTCCTCTTGGAGAATTGACCCCTTTATCATTATGGAATACCCTCCTTTATTTTTTATGCTTTTCCTTGCTCTGAGGTCTGCTTTGTGTGATATTAATATAGCTAGCTATTCCTGCTTTCTTTTGATTAGTGTTAGTATATCTTTCTCCATCCATTTTCTTTTTATCTATGAATGTCTATATTTAAGATGGTTTTCTTGTAGACAATATTCAGCTGAGTTTTGTTCTTTGATCCACACTGACAGTTTCTCTTTTAATAATATATGAATCACTATATCATATACCTGAAACTAATAAAATATTGTAAAAAATAAAAATAAATTTACACTTATAAAAAATAGTATGCTTGACCATTGGTTTTAAAGTTATTGATATATTTGTTTGAGAAGATGGTGAACAAGTTGGGAGCTCTGGACGTTTTGCCTGCGCAGCATATATCAATCTAAGAAGGACTGAAGACACAATATTCTGATGCACAAGAGTCTGGGAGGAAAAGAGACAGAGTCCACTAAGAAGACAGCTTCATTAGTGCATAAGTGCAAACTGGAGAAGATAAAAACGGACCAGGCTGCAGCCTTGGAGGGGAGGGAGCCCCCTACACACAGAGCCATGCAGGGCTGTGGAGAGACAGGGGAAGAGAAAGAGAGGCTGAAAACCCTCATAGAGCTATCTCTAGA
Organism: Suricata suricatta; assembly: GCF_006229205.1. Lineage (NCBI taxonomy): Eukaryota > Metazoa > Chordata > Mammalia > Carnivora > Herpestidae > Suricata > Suricata suricatta. The sequence continues at coordinate 62,292,124 of NC_043712.1, forward strand.
GAAGAGAAAAACCTTGGCCCACTACGGAGAGGGATCCTATCATCCCATCTATAACTGCAGGACATGGGGAGAGAGATTCTCTCTCAAGCTGGGGCACTTTCCTTGGGCTAGTGTCCCAATCTCAGGCAGCAACAGGAGAAACTGCTCCCTATTTCCCCTACTAGATCCCCAGCTAGGAAACCACCTGCCTACAGGAATACACTTCAAGTGGTATCATTGAAGTGTATGGACTAGGATCTGGAAATGAGGTTGGGCTTGGAAAATACAACTTGGCCTCCCAGTGGCACAGGGAGATCTGACCCAAAAGAGTGTGTTGCAACTCTGGGTTTGAGAAGGGACTGGGGCACCACCATTCTTCTCCCCACAACCACCAAGGCAGGGCCTCAGGGAGTGGCCCGTGGACCTGCAGTGGAGGTGAGACCTGCCTACACCAAACCATGCCCATCTGCGCTGGAGAGGTGCCTTTCTCCCCCCCCCCACCTTCCCCCCGGAACCTAGGCAAGACCAACATTGATGCATTGCCATGATTAGATCAATTCTTGCTATTCAGATATATTTTCCATTATCTCATTCTTCTCTCCCCTCCACTGGACTGGGCACGCGGGACATTGGTTTGCCTAAACAGTCATACTTGATCCATTTTCTTGATGCTACCTTTCTCTCTCTCTCTCTCTCTCTCTCTCTCTCTCTCTCTCTCTCTCTCTGGGACAATCAGAATATATAGTTTCTTTGGATAACATTATCTTCATTTTATTCTCCTCACCTCCTACCATACTCTCCTCTTTCTCTCTCTGAATTAAGCCTTTTAGTCTTGCTGCCTGTTAAACTTTCAATTTCACTTTCTCCACACCCCTGTCATTTCTCTCTATGTATATGCTCTTCCAACAGCACTGCCTCCACCCTACTCTTATTTGTAGCTGGGATTTCTGGTTTTATGCTTTTAGACTGTCCTTTATCTTTTGTTGTTTTTGTCCCCCCACATTTTTTTTTCTTTTTCTGTCCTCTTTTGGTTGGCTTGTTTGTTTGATTTGTCTGTGCATTTGCGTGCTTTTGTTCCCTTTGTATTTGTCTGGCTGTTTTCCTTTTCAGGGCTGCCTCAACAAACAAGCCAACAAACACACGGTGGAGAGTCCCAAATATTACTGAGTGGAGAAATAAAATAACCAAAGGCACAATAAGAGAAACCAAGAGACCTTATTCAAAGAAAACTTCCTGAACCAACAGGCCCTGGACAGTCAATGAGCCTCCTTTAATATAGCAATACTCACAGGTACAGAGTGCATAACAAGCTTTTAAAACTGACAAGAGACAGAAAGCTAGTCAAATAGATGAAACAGAAAAACTCTCTTCTAAAGAAATTCCAGGAAGAAGTCACAGCTACATAATTGCTCAAAACAGATATAAGCAACATAACAGAGCAAGAATTTAGAAAAATTGTCGTAAAATTAATCACTGAGCTTGAAAAAAGCATGGAAAACATCAGAGAAGCTATTGATACAAAGACCAGGGACTTTAAAAATAGCTGTTATGGGTTTTAAAAATGCTATAAATGAGGTGCATAATAAAATGGAAGCTGCCACAGCATGAATTGAAGAGGGAGAGAGAATAGGATATTAGAAGACACAATTAAGCTGACGAGAACAAATACTACATTCGATCTTAGCCAAAAGGCCAAGAAGCAATTGAAGACACAACTGTAGAAAAAGAGGAAGCCAAGAAAAAAAAGATAAATTCATCCAGGAACATGGAAGGAGAATTTGAGAACTGGGTGATGCAATCAAATGGAATAATATCAGTCTCATAGGAATTCCAGAAGAGGAAGGAGGAGAAGAAGAAGAAGAAGAAGAAGAAGAAGAAGAAGAAGAAGAAGAAGCAGCAGCAGCAGCAGAAGAAGAAAGGGAAAATGTCCAGAAGGGGTGCTGGATCAAATTATAGCCAAGAACTTCCCCAATATGGGGGAGAAAATAGACACTGAAATCCAAGAGGCACAGAGAACTCCCCTCAGACATAACTTGAATTGACAATTGTCATGACATATCATAGTAAAACTGGCAAAATATAAGGATAAAGAGAATTCTGAAATCAGCTAGGGGATAAAAGAGCCCTAATAGAAAAAGAGAAATCTATCAGAGTGGTTACAGACCTATCTAATGAAACTTGGCAGGCAAGAAAGGAATGGCAGGAAATCTTCAATGTGATGAACAGAAAAAACATGCAGCCAAGAATCCTTTATCCAACAAGCCTGTCATTCAAAATAGGAGAGATAAAGGTTTTCCCAAATAAACAAAAATAGGAAGAATTCATCACCACAAAACCAGCCCTACAAGAAATCCCAAGAGGGACTCTATGAGGGAAGTGTTGCAATGAATACAAAGTACCAGAAACACCACTACAAGCAGGAATCCTACAGAGAACACAATGAATCTGAACTCATATTTTTCAATAATAACAATGAAAGTAAATTGAATAAATGCTCCAATCAAACTACATAGAGTAGCAGAATGGATAAAAACAAAAACAAACAAACAAAAAAAAGCCCCAAGATCCATCTATTTTCAGTCTACAAGAGACTCATTTTAGACCTGAGAACACCTTCATAATGAAAGTAAGGGGATGGAGAAATACCTATCATGTGACTGGAAGTAAAAGAAAGCCGGAGCAGCCATACTTATATCAGACAAACTGTACTTTAAAGTAAAGGCAGCAAGAAAAGATGAAGAAAGACATTATATAATAATTACAGGGTCTCTCCATCAGGAAGAGCTAACAATTATAAAAATCTATGTGCCAAATTCAGGAGCACCCAAATACATAATACAATCATAAACAGAAACAATCTTATTGATAAGAATGTGCTAATTGCAGGGGATTTTAATACTCCACTTACAACAATGGATAGATGAACTAGAAAGAAGATAACTAAAGAAACAATAGATCTGAATGACACATTGGAACAGATGGATTTGACAGATATATTTAGAACTCTATATCCTGAGGCTAGGGAATTCACTTTCTTCTCGAGTGCGCATGGCACATTCTCCAAGATAGATCACATACTGGGTTATAAAACAGTCCTCAATAAATATAAACAAATTGAGATCATACCATGAACACTTTTGGATCATAATGCTATGAAACTTGAAATCAATCACAGGAAGAAGTCTGGAAAAACCTCCAAAAACATGGAGGTTAAAGATCACTCTACTGAAGAATGATTGGGCCAATCAGGCAATTAGAGAAGAAATTAAAAAATATATGGAAGGGGCGCCTGGTTGGCTCAGTTGGTTAAGCCTCCAACTTCGGCTCAGGTCAGATCTCACGTTCGTGGGTTCAAGCCCTGCGTCGGGCTCTGTGCTGACAGCTAGCTCAGAGCCTGGAACCTGCTTCCGGTTCTGTGTCTTCTTCTCACTCTGCCCCTCCCCTTCTCATGCTCTGTCTATCTCTATCAAAAATAAATAAAACATTTAAAAACAATTTTTAAATATGGAAACAAATGAAAATGAAAATAAAACAATCCAAATTCTCAGGGATGGAGCAAAGGCAGCCCTAAGAGGAAAGTATATTGCAATCCAGGCCTATTTTAAGAAACTAGAAAAAGCAAAAATTCAAAATCTAACAGTGCACCAAAAAGAACTAGAAAGGGAACAACAAGAGCACCCAAACCCAGTAGAAGAAGAGAAATAATAAATATCAGGCAGACATAAACAATATAGAATCCAAAAAAACAGTTGAACAGACAATGAAACCAAGAATTTCAAACTTGATAAACCTTTAGTCAGGCTTCTCAGAAAGAAACCCAAATAGACTAAATCATGAATGAAAATGGATCTATTACAAGCAATTCCTCAGAAATACAAGCAATGATCAGGGAGTACTGTGAAAAATTATATGCCAAAAAATTGGACAATTAGAAGAAATGGACAAATTCCTAAATACACATGCACTACCAAAATTCAAATGGGAAGAGATACAAAATCTGAACAGACCCATAACCACTGAAGAAATAGAATCAGTTATCAAAAATCTCCCAACGAATAAGAACCTGGGGCCAGATGGCTTCTCTGGGGAATTCTACGAGACATTTAAAGCAGAGCTCATACCCATTCTTCTCAAGCTGTTCCAAAAAATAGAAATAGAAGAAAAACTTTCGGACTCATTCTATGAAGCCAGCACCACTTTGATTCCCAAACCAGACAAAGACCCAACAAAAAAGAGAACTACATGTCAATATCTTTGATGAATACAGATGAAAAATCCTCAACAAGATACTAGCAAATCAAATTCTACACATATAAAAAGAATTATCTACTATGATCAAGTGGGATTCATTCCTGGACTACAGGGTTGGTTCAATATTCACAAATCCATCAATGTGATACATCACATTAACAAAAGAAAAGATGATCCTGTTGATAAATGCAGAAAAAGCATTTGACAAAACACAGCATCCTTTCTTTTTAAAAAAGCCCTCAAGAAAGTCAGGATAGAAGGAATTTACTTAAACATCATAATAGCCATTTATGAAGAACACACAACTAATATTATCCTCAATGGGGAAAAACTGAGAGCTTTCCCTCTGAGATCAAGGACATGACAAGGATGTCCATTCTCACCACTGTTGTTTAACATAGTACTGGAAGTCCTAGCATCAGCAATCAGACAACAAAAGGAAATAAAAGGCATCAGAATTGGCAAAGAAGAAGTCAAAGTTTCACTTTCCGCAGATGACATGATACTCTACATGGAAAACCTGATCAACTCCGCTAGAAGCCTACTAGAACTGATTCATGAATTCAGCAAAGTCACAGGATACAAAATCCCAACATACAGAAATTGGTTGCATTTTAAACACCAATAATGAAGGAACAGAAAAAGAAATCAAGAAACTGATCCCATTCACAATTGCACGAAACCATAAAATACCCAGAATGAACCTGACCAAAGATGTAAATTATCTGTAGGATGAAAACTATGAAAACTTATGAAGGAAATAGAAGAAGACACCAAGAAATGGAAAAACATTCCATTCTCATGGATCCAAAGAATAAACATTGTTAAAATGTCATTACTACAATCTCCACATTCAATGCAATCCCAATCAAAATTGCACCAGCATTCCTCTCAAAGCTAGAACAAACTATACTAAAATTCGTATGGAACCACAAAAAACCCTGAATAGCCAAAGTAATATTGAAGAAGAAAACCAAAATGGGAGGCATCACAATCCCAGACTTTAGGCTCTACTACCAAGCTGTCATCATCAAGACAGTATGGTATTGGCACAAAAACAGACACATAGACCAATGGAATAGAATAGAGAACCCAGAATTGGACCCACAAATGTATGGCCAACTGTTCTTTGACAAAGCAGGAAAGAATATCAATGGAAAAAAAAAGACAGCCTCTTTAGCAGGTGGTGCTGGGAGAACTGGACAGCAACATGCAGAAGAATGAAACTAGACCACTTTCTTACACAATACACAAAAATAAACTCAAAATGGATGAAAGACGTAAATGTGAGACAGGAAACCATCAAAACCCTCGAGGAGAAAGTAGGAAACAGCCTCCTTGACCTCAACCGCAGCAATTTCCTATTCAACACATCCCGAAAGGCAAGGGAATCAAGAGCAAAAATGAACTATTGGGACCTCATCAAGATAAAAAGCTTCTGCAAGGCAAAGGAAACAATCAAGAAAACTAATAGGCAACCGAAGGAACGGGAACAGATAGTTGCAAATGACATATCAGATAAAGGGCTAGTATCCAAAATCTATAAGGAACCAAACTCCACACCCAAAAAACAAATAACCCAGTGAAGAAATGGGCAGAAGACATAAACAGACACTTCTCCAAAGAGGACATCCAAATGGCCAATAGACACATGAAACAATGCTCAGCATCACTTATCATCAGGGAAACACAAATCAAAACCACACTGAGATACCACCTCACGCTGGTCAAAGTGCCTAAAATGAACAAATCAGGAAACTATAGATGCTGGCGAGGGTGTGGAGAAACGGGCACCCTCCTATACTGCTGATGGGAATGTAAACCGGTGCAGTTGCTATGCAAAACAGTGTGGAGGTTCCTCAAAAAGTTAACAATAGAACTCCCCTATGACCCAGCAATAGCACTGCTAGGGATTTACCCAAGGGATAGAGAAGTGCTGATGCATCGGGGCACATGTACCCCAATGTTCATAGCAGCACTGTCAACAATAGTCAAATCATGGAAAGAGCTTAAATATCCATCACCTGATGAGTGATGGACAAAAAATAAAGACATCTTTCTTTCATCATCAAGATGATGTGGTTTTTAAATACAATGGAATACTACATGGCAGTGAAAAAGAATTATATCTCGTCATTGTGGCAACATGGATGGACCTCAAGGGTGTTATGCTAAGTGAAATAAGTCAGTCATAGAAGGACAGATACAATATGTTTTCACTCATATGTGGAACAGGAGAAATTTATCAGAGGACCATGGGGGAGAAGAAGGGGGAAATAGTTGAGAAGAGGGAGGGAGACAAATCATGAGAGACTCTTGAATACTGAAAATAAACAGGGCTGAAGGGGAGGGGGAAAGGGGAAGGGAGGTGATAACCATGGAGGAGGGCAATTGTGCGGATGAGCACTGGGTGTTTTATGGAAATCAACTTGACAATAACCTATAAATTTTTTTAAAAAACCAAATCTCATTAGAAACCTCAGCAGTCACTCTGGGCCAAAAAGTATAGATCTGGTATGACAAAGGACCTGGGAAGCCACATGGGCTATCCCGAACATCTCCTTACATTACCACTATCTCTTGGTCATTATTAGTAAAGCTTGATACTGGAAAAAAAATAAAGTTATTGATATACTTGGATTAATATCCACCATATTTGTTACTGTTCTCAATTTGTTACTTTTGTTCTTCATTCCTATATGTTATTCAGGTATAATTGACATTTAACGTCATATTAGTTTCAGGTATACAAGTAAATGATTTGCTATTTATATATGTTGCAAAATGATCACCACCATAAGTCTAGTTGACAGCCTTGTGATGAGGACTTTTAAGATCTACTCTCTTAGCAACTTTCACTTTGTTCCTATCTTTACATTCCATTATTTTCCCATGGTTGTAATTAAGCATTTTACATGGTTCCATTTTCTCTCCATTCTTAGTGTATTGATTGTGGTAGAATCTTCCTCAGGGGAAGGGGGCTTGGGGAGACGACGAGCAACATGACCTTCCCAAAGGCTGATGGCCAATGGAAATGAATGTCCCCCAAAGCTGATGGCTAATGGAGATGGGCCAAGAGCTGATGGCAAATGGCAAACTTTATTAGAAACAGCATCTTATTTTATACCCTCCTTGCAAGCATGGAGAGCACAGTAAATGTTAAAATAAATGTCTTAATCAGAACAAAAGTTCCAGATTAAGAAAGGACAGGTCAGGAGCATCCTGCCACTGTGCATGGGTATATCCCCAGTGTCATGGTCCTTGATGCACTTGGCTGGTGACCAGGAAGGCACCGTCCTGCATCCTGCATGTTCTCCTGGGACTTCATCAAGTCCCATATTCCCAGTGTTCTGAGAACAGAGGTCAGGCAGGGATAGTTTCTCCTGTTTCCCAGCAATTGATTATCCTTTTTTTTTTTTTTTTACTTTTTTGATTGGTTGCTCTAGAGATTGCAATATATACTTACAGCTCTTCCAAGTCTACTTTTAAATAGCATTATACCACTCATGTGTAAGGCAAATACCTTTCAATATCAAAATAGTTTCCCTATTATATATATATATATATACATATATATACACACACACAATACATACATATGTACATGTATGTGTATGTATGTGTACAATTGAATATATTGTTGCTATTATTATTTTGAACAAACTATTATCGGTAGATAATATCTTCTTACTTTTATTTACTTTATGTAGACCTAGTTTCTGACAGATACCATTTTCCTTCTCTCTAAAGAACTTGCTTTAACATTTCTTGTATGCTTATTTGTCTGAAGAAGTCTTTATTCCTCTCTCACTTATGAAGGATAATTCAACAGGTTACAGAATTGTGGGTTGGTGGGTTTTTTTTCTCGACACAAATATTTCACTGCACTTTCTTCTTGTTTGTGTGATTTCTGATAGGAATCTGATATTGTTATTATCATTGTTCATTTCTAGATAAAGTGTATTTTTCCTCCAGCTTATTTCAGAATGTTTTATTTATTTTTGATGTTCTGAAGTTTGACTATGATAGGCCTAGGTATGTTTTTTTAAGTTTATTTATATATTTTGAGAAAGAGAGAGCAAGAGAGGAGTAGAGAGAGAGGGAGAGAGAGAATTCCAAGCAGGCTCTGCACTGTCAGCATGGAGTGTGACATGGGTCTCCGACTCATGAACCACAAGATCGTGACCTGAGCTGAAATCAAGAGTCAAGGACTTAACAAACTGAGCCACTCAGGTGCCCTATGATGTGGGGGGTTTTTTTGTCTTTGAGTGCTTGTTTGCTTTGGCATTTATTCTACTTGGTGTTCTCTGAACTCCCTGTATCTGTGGTTTGGTGACTGAAGAATTTGGGGGAAATTCTCAGTCATTACTGCTTCCAGTATTGTTTCTGTTCCTTTCTCTCTTTATTCTTCTTCTACTCCCATTATGTGATATTACTCCTTTTTCTTTAGTTATCCCACAGTTTTTAGGACACTGAATAAAATTCTGTTTATTTTTTCAGTCTTTCTTCTATATGCTTCTCAGTTTTGAAAGTTTCTATCAACATATCCTCAAGCTCAGAGATGCTTTCCTCAGTCATGTCCAGTCTACTGAATCCATCAAAGGCACTCTTCAGTTCTATTACAGTGGTTTTTTTTTTTTATCTTTAGCATTGCTTTTTGGTTTTTAGAATTTTCATCTGTCTGTTTACATTACCCATCTGTTCTATGTTGCCTCCCTTTTCCATCAGAACCCTGTAATACTGTGATATAATAAGAAATATGTATCTCATCTTCATCTCTTCCTGGTAGAGCTTCTAAAACTTGTAAATTCTAGAATGATAAGGGTAATAGCAGTGCCTTTTGTTACTTATAATAAACCCCTTTCAGCCATGCAGGGATATATGCAAATAAGGTGACTCTTGGAGAGCTGGAATCTCAGCCCCAGGCCCTGAACTCCAGGGATGGGAGGGAGGATGGAAACTGAGTTAATCACCAATGGCCAATGACTTAGTCAATCATGCCTATGTAATGAAAACTCCATGAAAGCCCTAAATGATGGAGTTTGAAGAGCTTCCAGATAAGTAAATACATCCACATGCTGGAGTGTGCCATACCCCAAACTCTATGGGGACAGAAACTCCTGTGCTTGGAAACCTTCTGGACCTCACCCTATGTACTGCTTCATTTGGCTATTAATTCATATCCTTTAAAATAAACCAGTAAATGTAAGTAAAGTGTTTCCCTGTGTTCTATGAGCTGTTATAGAAAATTATCAAACTCAAGGAGCGGTTGTGAGAACTTCTGATTTGTATCCAAGTCAGACAACCTGGGAGCCACTACTTGCAATTAGCGTCTGACATGGAGAAAAGTCTTGTGGGACTGGGCCCTTATGATGTCTGTGCTAACTCAGGGTAGTTAGTGTCAGAATCAAGTTAAATTGCAGGATGCCCATTTGGTGTCTACAGAGAATTGGAAAATTGCTCAGTGAGGAAAAGCCACACATTCGGTGTCAGAAGTATTGTGAGTAGAGACATAATTTTCCTTAAGCTGTTAGCATATTAATCACAATTTTTAAAAAATTTTTTAATGTTTATTTATTTTTGAGAGAGAGACACAGAGAGAGCAGAAGCAGGGGAGGGGTAGAGAGAGACAGAGACACAGAATTGGAAGCAGGCTCCAGGCTCGGAGCTGTTAGCACAGAGCCTGATATGAGGGTCGAACTCATGAACCATGAGATCATGACCTGAGCCAAAGTTGGATGCTTAACCAACTGAGCCACCCAGGCACCCCATGTCACAATTGTTTTAAATTCATGGTCTGATATGTCCAACATCATTGCCGTAGCTGAATGTGGTTCAGATACTTGCTCTATTTCTTCAGTGTTTTTTATTCCTTTTGGTATGCTTTGTAACTGTCTTAGAGTGGACATGATGTACTAGGTAAAAGGAACCTCAGCATATAGGACATTAGTGGTGTGGAAGGGAAGCATTCTACCTATCATCTTGTGATTAGCTCTCAATGTCTTTTGGTGAGCAGTGTCCCTGGACTGTGAACTTCACAAGTGCTTCTCAGTTCTCCCCCACTCAATGGCTAAAGTGAGCTGGGGTTGCATGTTTCTCTTCTCCCAAGTCAGTTAGGCTCTGACAAAACTCAATAGGTTAGGCTCTGGTAAAATAGTTTCTCTTGAGGTCAGGCCTTGTTAAGAAGGATGGAATGGTCTGGCTTATTTCAAAATGGTTTCTTTTCCCCTCTCCTTTGCTGAAAGCACAAGGGGATTTTTCTTTGATATTCATTGTGAGAATCTGTTAGTGCTCCTAGAGCCAAAACTCACAAAAGTATGAATCCTTCCAGACTAGACTCCTTCCCCTGAGGTTTTAAGCCTCAGACATGTCCACACTAAGCTTCTAGCTGTTTGTGGGTTACAGTTCAGGTTTTCCTACCTCACTACTGGCTCCCATGGAGGTTTTTGTTCCTGGGTTTCAGCTCTAGTAAAAATTGCGATTCTCAGGGTGCCTGAGTGGCTCAGTCGATTGAGCATCTGACTTCTGCCCAGGTGATGATCTCTCAATCTGTGAGTTCAAGCCCCAGGTCGGGCTCTTTGCTAACAGCTCAGAACCTGGAGCCTGCTTCACATTCTGAGTCTCCCTGTCTTCTCTGCCCCTCTCCGACTCATGCTCTGTCTCAAAAATGAATAAACATTAAATAAATTAATTGCTTAAAAATTGTGATTCTCTTTATTTGCCCCCTCCAATTTGGGGGACAGCTCTTTGCCCTATGACTTCACTTCTCTGACAGTTCGAAGAAGAATTGTTGATTATTCTGTTTGTTTACCTTGTTAGGATGCAGTGATGACTTCCAAGCTCCTTATATTCCAGACTAGAAACTGGGATATGCACTTATTTTTGTCACCAAAGAAAGGAATTACTGAGTCATGAAACATATGCACACATGTTTATATTGATAGGGAGTTTTCCAAAGTGGTCATACCAGTATACACTATCTTGAGCAGTGTGTAAGAGTTTCTAGTTGATCCACATACTCACGAGCTCTTGGAACTGGCCATGTTTTTACGTTAACCATTCTGCTGTGTGTGTAGTGGTATTGTATCATGAGAGATGATGATTGCGATACTGAGCACATTTTTATTCTATGCTGTGTTTAACTTCTACTTAAGTCCTGTCACTTTGAATTTATTTACCTAAAATTCCTCTTGCTTTCTGAAGGTATTTGGCTTATATTTCCCTTTTGCTTCATGCTTGCTGCTATGTGCCAGCTCTACACAGTAAATCTTCCTTCAGCTTCCAGGGTATTTGAGCCTGTCTTCTTCTGTTTCAATTACCTTACTGTAAGGGTAGTTAAGAAAGAACTAAATGCCAACACTCTCTTCCTACAATAATCTTCACCCAACGACTTCCCACCAAAGTTCCCTAGATTCTTAGGTGAATAGACTCCTAGGCATACTTGACATATTTAATTGACTTCTTGACATATTTAATTATGCCCAACTCACACAATGAATATGACCCCATCTCAAGCTGGGGTTCTGCTACACTTAAGTCAGAGGCACACTTAAAGAGTTTTGAAATTTGATTCTGTGGCTTTTTATTGAACAGGAAATATTAGAAATAGAATTAGCTCCTCTTTTACATGGCTAAGTGTTTCTCCGCAAAGCCAGTTAGATTTTGCAGTTCACAAAGACCCCCAAACCCAAAATTTAACTATTGAAGTGACTGTCATCAGCTTCTGGTATTGTAACTGGCTATTGTGATGTCAGTCAAGGCTTGATTAAGGCCTTTTAATAATAGACATTGTCTTGTACCTTTATACTAATAAAAATATATTTTTGCCTGGGGATGATTTTAGTTTTAGGAAGGTAGTAAAAGTCAATTATAGAGAGAATTGGCCTAATTTGGAATGAAGTTTTTTCCAATTGCATTCTACTGGTCACTATACTGAACTGAGATCCCCATTATTTGGGCAAACTAAAAGTAATACATTTTCCACAGTTAGTTATGAAAAACTATAAAACTTATCAAGAATACACAGAATGTATCAAAAATAGTGGAAGGAAATAGAGAATATCATGAGTTTTAAACTTAAGTAAGCAAAATCTTTTTTAAAGCTTTATTCATGATTTGAAGATTGTTTTCAGTAGCAAATTGCTCAATTTTTCTCTGTGTAGCGTTGAACTAGTTCCTAAATAAAAATTAAAGACTTGGTCTCAAACCCATAATAGTGAATTTTTGGTCTTTTAATAGCCTGGAACAAATTCCACAACATTAATCATTATCCATCTTTGGAATTTAGAAAAGTATTATTATGAAAGTTCAAATGAAATCTTAAGGGTTTCAGCAGGTCTTTTTTAACATATAAATTGTAGAGTTCATTCCCCAAAGTGAGTTCCAAAACAAAAACTTGCACCCCAGGGATCTTATAAAAATGTAGGTTCTAATTCATTAGAATCTGGGAGAGGCCTCAGATTCTGCATGTTCACAAGGTCTCAAGAAATGTCATATTGCTGGTCCACAGATCACACTTTGAGTAGCAAGGGTAGGTGACCCCTGATGAGCCCTCATTATTTATGAAAACACAGCTGAGAAGGTAATGTGTTTGCAACAGGAAGAGCAGTGCTCCAGTATCAAGTGACATTAGTTCAAATTTAAGTTCTGCTACTTGTTTGCTGTGCATCCTGGAATAAAATCATGCACTGATTGAGAACTTCTGTTTTCTCATCTATTCTGTTTGTGCAATTCCTGCCCCTACCCAGCTCAAAATAGGGAATGTAACTTGAAGTTTACATTCTAAGTAAAGGTGTAAAGCAGAAATGTATATATGCATATTTAGTGTGTGTGTGTGTGTGTGTGTGTGTGTGTTTGTGTGTGTGTAAGGATCTTTAAATCTCCCATTGTGTACATCATTTCAGTAAATCCAACACAAGTATCCAGAGGCTTTGTGTACTCATCTAGACAATGATCTCTTCCTGGACAGTTGGCATCATGGTGTGTTGTGACTTCTTTCAGTCCTAGTGAGGTTCACATTATCTTTTATCACCCAGAAAAGGGTGGAGAATACAGTAATAGTACAAATCCCCTAGGGATTGCCCTGGACCCCCAAAGACACAAGAGTAATTTCAAATTAACTTTCAAATACATTTGTATAAATGGTTGTATCCTTTTTCAGAAAAAATCATCCACAACATTCACTTATAAGCAGAAACTTTAACTGCAGCAGATGTTTCCCTTTTTGAAAAGGTTCTTGAATTCATTGACAGACTTTTGGCTAAATTGATGAACTAATTTGTTCAGGCCAGAATTCATAAATCCTCTAATAATTCTTCCCTTTACACATGTTGACTTGATTTTTGATAACTACAGCATATGGTTTCAACATTTGAACCTTTACTACTTTAATCAACTAACATTTATTGCAGGGCTGGATGATATCTGATCACTGAAAGATACAGTTAACTCAGACATAAAGTCCAACCTGTCAATTAAACAAGCCGACATATCTAAATGATAAGTGGAAAACAATCAGTGTCACTGAATTTTGAAATGTTCGGCTATTTTGATATAACTCTTTTTCTTCCAGGCCTATATTGAAGATAAACTTCTAAGTATTGCTACAAAGCTTGGAAATGTGTATCATTGCTACATTTAGATGTAGCCGGTTTAGCTTAGCCAAATACAAGCCAGCTTCTAACTATACCAAAAAAAATTAACTATACTGTAAATAGACTTATTTATAATGCATTAGTTTCTTTTTTCATTAATACATGAGAGCTAAGTACCAATTTAGTTCAAGCCAGTCTTTAATAAAAAATCTAGCAAAGCTTTTAAAATTTTAGTCTTGTTAACTCCTTACACCAAAACTTGAAGTAAACATTGCTTACCATAAACAAGTTTAAGATCAAGTTGGGTATAAATCTTTTAAAGATTATCTGTTAGAAAAAAGTTATTTCTACAGCCAAGTTAACCAAATATCATGGGTCTTTCCTTGTGGTTAATTCTAGCAGGTCAATGGGAAAAAATGCACTGGATCACTTACTAGTTATAACAAATATGAATTTAAATTGGTAACATTTTCCCTTTTGATATGAATCAAATGTCTTGGAATCCTGTTAGATAATTATAGTGAGATTAGTCATAATTTCAAGATTAAATGCCTTCTATGCATTGGGAAGTCCAGAATATGACTGTCCCATTCATACCTTGGTTAAGTATAAGATACAGGATAAAACCCACTTAGAATAGTGGTTCTCAAATTGAAGTGTACATTAGAGCTACCTGGATGTCTAGTTAAAACATAGATTGTTACCAGGGTACCAAGATCATTCAATGGGAAAAGGACAATCTTTTTAAGTGAAATAAGCCAGATACAGAAAGAAAAGTGTTGTATGATTGCATTTATGTGAGGTATGTAGAATAGGCGAATCTATAAAGATAGAAAGCAGAAGTAACCAGAGACTCAGAAGTGGGGTGGGAGCAATGCGGAGTTATTATTTAATGGGTACAGAACTTCTGCTTAGGATGATGAAAAGTCTGGAAAAGGATAGTGGTGATGGCTGTACTATAATAGCAATGCATTTAATGCTACTGAACTGTATACTACACAAATGGTCAAAGAGTACATTTATATTACGTATATTTTGTGATAATAAGAAAGATAAAACTCATGGATTCCTAGACTCTCTCCCCAGAGTATATAATTAGGTCTGGGTTAGAGCCAAAGAACTTACATTTCCTTTTTTTTTTTTTTTAATGTTCTATTTATTTTTGAGAGAGAGAGCAAGAGAGAGAGAATGAGCAGGGTAGGGGCAGAGAGAGAGAGGAAGACACAGAATCCAAAGCAGGCTCCAGGCATTGAGTTGTCAGCACAGAGCCCCACACAGGGATCAAACTCACAAACCACAACATCATGACCTGAGCCAAAGTCAGATACTTAACTGACTGAGCTACCCAGCTGCCCCATGAGAATTTACATTTCTAGCAAATTCCCTGGTGATGCTCATGCTACTGGCTTGGAAACCACACTTGAAGAAACCTTTCCTTTAAAGACTAGTTCTTCCCACCCAGTAAGAGAAGGCATTTGAAAAGAGGATTATATATTCCAAATTGTGGACCAGTTTTGGTTGAAAATGGTAGATACAGTGTTCAGAAGGATTCATGAACCATGTTCAGGCTCAGTGGGAAAGAGCTTTAGGACAGAGTAGCAGCACACAGGATATACAGGAGGGACAGTGGACTGCACAAACACCACATATTTATCCTCCACAAGGTTGGCTGGTTTTGATCTTGTTCTTGTTGTATCCATTTTATAGTACAAACTCATTCTTGCACTTGAATTTAATTCATATCACAGAACTATAACTCTTTGGTGCTAGGCTTCAGCCAAAGTTAAGTTGATGCTGCTCAGCCAGGTCAGGGTACAGGTCTGTCATGTGGGGGTTTGGGGAAGATGGCGAGGTGGGGGAATGGAGGAGGAGACAAGAGAACCAGAATAAAGACAAGGCTGAAAGCTGATAGGATCAAGTGGGAGAAGAGAGTAGCAAGTAGAAAAGTGTGTGCCAAGATTTCTTGTGAATTCTCAAGTTGTACCCAAAGCCTGGTTTACATCTGGAATTCAAAAACTCTCCATGTTTTGAATATGGCCTGAAGAACACATGTGGTCCACAGGCTGCATTTTTGCCACCCACAACTTTGGGCCACATTTGTAGGCGCCAGTGAAGGAATCAATCTGCTGAATCAGAATAAAATCTAACACTTTAGAAAATATTATCCAAATAGGCATTCGTGCATGTTGCCATATTAAGCATTCAAGTGGCCTCACTAATAATAAACTCTTTAGACACAAAGCCATTTACATCACAAATTATGTTATGAATTATAAATAGGGGGTAAAGCAGCTGAGAATGGGAAGACAGGAGTTCTGAGTTCTGTTGCTAGCTCAAGCAAAGGCTTAAAAAATGAGGCATTCACCTCTCAGTTCAGTTTAAGAATTTTCCTTGAGTATTTTTTTACGAGGCACTTAGGCAAATGGTATATAAATAAGAACAAGTGTCTGTCGTGAAAGTGCTTAAAATCTAGTGAAGGGGTAAAATAAATACACAAATTAATACGTGCAAGACATGGAAATTAAATGCTATGAGAGAGACAGAAGCAAAACACTGAGTAAGGTTCAACAGTACATAGTTAACTTCTCTGTATCTGTTAGATCCTCTTAGCCCGTCTGGGTCCCAGGACAAAGTAAGCATTTGACAAATGGTTTTCTGAATGAACTAAATGATCATGTCTCTTTCCAGGCCTAAACAGTCTGCTAATGGCCCAGTCTGCAATTTATTCACTCTTAATTTGCATAATTAGATTCAGTATCTATTTTTGTGCACAAAGTCACGCATAGGTCAGTGCATTAATAGTCATGAAGTGCTTTATAATCCTGTGCCCCTCAGGTGGAAGATAAGCAACTTTGGTACAATCTACTAAATAGAATATAATTCAGAGAGAGATTTAAATAAAAGAAGGTATCGATAGAGCCATAAATACAAATACAGGAAAGGAGAAGTTAGGATTTGCATGTAGGGTTAGTAGAGTTGAAAGAAATGATTATGTACGGTTTACCTCCAAAACTTGCATCTATTTCTACCAGAGGAGCATGGAACAATTCTTAAGACTGTTAGAGATGCTAAGAGCCATGTATAAATCCGTCACACAAGTTCCTCTTAGCATCTGATTCATATCACATATCATATTTGGCACACTGACCAATTTTTGCAGGAGACCATTCTGGAATGTGTCTGATAGTTGAAATCCTTTCATTTTGCAGACTGGAGATACCTGGAGATGAGGCTTCATGTGCTTGGCAATATGGAGCCCATGTTACAAAGGAAAGGCAGAAGGAGTTGAGTTGTTTGAAATTTCTTGCCAGTGGAAAACATTTTTTAAAGAGAAGTGACTTCACGGCAGTGTTCTCAAAAGTTACGAAGTTCTAAATGTGTTTTTTTTTTAAGGCAAAGCTCAAAATTGATTAATTTATTTCTGTTCTGCTGAAGAATACAACAAATATGTTATGGTTCTTAATCTTAGTATGCAAAATTAATCTTTCTAATTAAATAAGCAAACATGAGTCCAGAGCTAGTAAAGCTGAAGCCACAAAGGATGACAAACGGAGAGAATCAGGCCTTTTGGCAGAATGTTACGATACAATGTTGCAATACTGAATTTTATTATCTGCTCCACAGTTTTTATGATAATGAAATTACAATTCCTTTCACTTTTTTGTATATTTAATGCATTACTATTTGACAAATAATTCAAAGTCTAAGTCACTAACATAATAATATCACATCTTAACATATAATTTTTTAGGTAAATGAGGCATCCCTTCAGCCACTGACCAAGTAGCTAAACATAAAGAAATTACCTGGTTTCTCCGAACTTTATTTTCTGTTTTTATGTTCCCTAAGCAGCAGACCTTGAAACAAGGATCTGAGGGCGGGGTGGAGGGGGGGGGGTATGTGGAATGCTGGAAGCAGCAGCTCTTACTGGCTGATGAGGGCTAACTGTATACCTTTCTTCTCAGGTCCATGTTCAGTGATGTCACACTGAGAGCGTGAAATAAGCCTGGGCGGGAGTGTTTACAGCATGAAAAAGCAGCAAGTGCCAAACATTAAGTCTGGTTTTGTTTTGTTTTTTGTTTCCTTTACGCTTTGAGCACCATTAGTATAGGATACACAATAACAGAGCGGAGCAGTGAGTAAGAGGGGAAAGAGACACATTATTAAGGACACATTAATAAGACTGTTGTCTCTGGACTTAAGTTGTAGCTTAATTCTGGTGAGAAACTGTGGGCAATGGTACAAGACGCACTGCAGAAGTGTAACACACTGCAAATTTGTAGCATTGCCAAGGGTAGAGTGAGCTGGGATATTTATATACCCACTCAGTCAGTCGTGGGAAAGGTGTCTGGGCGGGGGCGGTTGATTTCCCCGACACTTCTGCCTCTAGTGAGTGGGTAAGAGAGGCCTTGCCTATCCTCACCCAAGAGATAGGAGTCCCGGCAGCTGGAAAGTGGCCCACTGGCCACTGAAACGATAGGACCCAGAAATATGGGTGGGGCACCAACAGCATCTGCTATAATTTCTTTGTAAAATAAAAACAAAAACATCTACCATCTCATTTAACTTAAAAAATTTTTTAACGTTGATTTATTTTTGAGAGAGAGACAGACATACAGAGCCTGAGCAGGGGAGGGGCAGAGAGAGAGAGGGAGACACAGACTCTGAAGCAGCTCCAGGCTCTGAGCTGTCAGCATAGAGCCCTTTGCGGAGTTCAAACCCACAAACTGTGAGATAATGACCCAAGCTGAAGTCGGACACTTAGCTGACTGAGCCACCCAGGTGCCCCCTTTTCACTTTAAATTAATTGAAATATTCTAATGTAAACATAGATTTGCTTACATATGGATATTTTTTATTTATTATACATTTTTTCTAATTTTTTAGTTGATGCACAATGTTCCAGTAGTTTCAGGTGTACATATAATTATATTTTTTATAGAAATATTTGGCATTCCTAAGAGAAAGGCAGGATGGTCACTCACTGCATTACTGTTATCACCATAAACAGGATAACGAATAATAGCAACCCATCAATTTAGAGAGCCAGAGAAATGAAAGAAAAAAACAATTCCTTAATGGAAGGACTAGTTTACTTTTTTATAAGTAGAATGTCATCACCAGAGACCAACAGTTTGTGAAGCTGACATTGACAAGTAGGCACGTAGTAAGAAGCTAGGGGCATAGGCAAAGGCCTCTACTTAAAATGACCTCCTCTGGACTATTCTGACCACCCCCCTCCCGCCCGCAACCTCCCCCATTGGTTCTCTGTTGGGTTTGAAGCTTGAAAGGCCCCGAGGATGATTAATTAAGTAGGATATTTAAAAATAATACATGAACCTACAAACTTCACTGATATTGGTGCAGTGATGATTTGTCAGGATACTGGATGCTAAGGAATCAACCTGTAAATGGAAGTTTTACAGGAGAAGAAGGTCAGGAAAGTTCAGAACCTGGAATTCTGGATGAGGACAAGGCAAGTGCAGAATGCAGAGGCTAGAAGACAAACGCCACTCTGGACCCAGCTTTTCCCAGAGCTGTCCCTGTGTCCCCTTGGCCCTCCCATAATTGCCTACCACTGCCATAGGCTGGCCTTAACATATTGGATGAAAGTAGTTGGGTGGCAACAAACCTTGAAATACCTCCCTTACTCTTTTTCTGATGCCTGAAGTTCTATTGTCAAAATTTCATTTCTTGGACTTAAAAGAGAATCCCCTGGAGACTGTAAGCAACTGAGTCTTAACACTAAGTTAATAGTTTGCTCTCAGGTATGTGGGTGCGGGGAGAAGACAGGGGAAAGGAGAGGACCAAGAGGCAGGAAAGCAAAAGAGGGCAGTATCCTAGCAAAGTCCATGGGGTTTGAAGAAGATATTCACAAGGATAGGAGGAAGGACACTAGGAAGAAAAGGGACAGATGTGTTCCAAAATGACCCAAGCCGATCTGGCCATGTACCACTCTTAAGTTCCCTTTGGTCCTAGGTGACAGCTGCTGAGGATGACGTTTTCCGTGGTAAGGGTTAGCAACTTCCCCCCAAACTCACTGTCTGGTTATAATGAAAGGAATTCTCAGCCAATTCTGCTACCTTACAAACATTTATCAAACAAGCATTTGCAAGAAAGAAGGTCCCAAACATTTCTTACCAGCTGTTTCATTGGCCCCACAAAGTCCCCAGTCTCCTACCCTTCTGGGTGCTCTGACCACTACGTTTCAAGAAAGGCTCACCTGAGAAAAATGTGGCAATATTCCAGAAGCAGGATTCTGTTAACCGTATTAGTTCCCTCATCAGAACCTAAACCAATGACTGGTCATAGGACTGTTTAGGGATTAAGGACTGTCTAGAAATCAAGCAGGAACATTTTAGCAAAGGGCACAGTCTACAGACTCATTAGATTCTAACATCCTTTGCATTCAAGGGGGGAATATTTAAATTAAAAAAAAAAACAACTTTGGTAAATCCATGCACCTGGAATATCTTCAAAAATTCAACATTTAGAGCTCATGTATAGTGTTTGTCATGACAGTCAACAGGCCACTATTTTCACAATAAAAACTCATTTTCAACATTCATTAGCTAATTAAAAAGGCCCCATGTGTTGGTCAAGGAATGCCCCACTGGGTGTTATATGGAAACCACCTTGACAATAAACTATATAAAAAAGGAAAGAAATGGCCTCTGAGTGTGTCTTCTCTGGTAGGATGCAAGCCCACCATCTTAGATGGGGATTCCTGGTTAAAGCAGCTCAGAGCGCTGGACTCGAGGTTAGTATTTTGTGGCCAAGTGTAGACATTCTAATCATCAGCTTTTGGAGGAGAGAGGGGGTTGGGGACACACCAAAGACAAAACCAACATACTTAACAAATTTGAGTAAAACAACCTACTGATTGGAGTTTCTCATCCAAGTATTTTTTTTTCTGTTTAACTTTATTAAAAACATTCTATCAATTTGATTTCCCAGGCTTTGGGTTTTCTAGGAAAATAAAATTGTTGGCTCTTCTCCAACAAAAAAATATGTTTACTCTTTTCTAATCGCCCCTAGAGACATGTACTTTTTTCACTTCACTCCTCCAGTTAAGCCTAAAAGATAAAAAATCGAAATGCTAACAGACTTCAAAGATTACACTTTAATCTTATCCACTGCCTGGAGCACAACTGCAGGTTATTTAGCTGAGTTTTATAAAATTATCTGTAACATATCTTTCAATAACAATTTGGGATGAATGACCACTTTTCATTGCTGTGTCTTCTTGGAGTTAAGACATCAAAACTGCAGAGATATTATGCTAACATCAGGTTGGAGGCATTCTAAGCAAGTAATCTAACTCTTACTAATCTTGGCAATAGTTCTGCTAATCTACCAATAAATAATCTGAACTGAAAAACTAAGTGAAAAGTCAAGAAAGGAGGAGTCAGAGAAGAAAACACTTGTCCAAATTCATGTGCAATCACAAGTAATACTGTTTATTGGCAGAGAAGTGCAATGGAACTTCAACTGTCATTTCCCATCAAGAGAACAGATTTAGGGATTCTTTATAATTAACCCATAAACTAGACATCAAAATCGTTAATTCCTAGTTAACATATCCATGAACGTTCAGGTTTGGATGTGTAACTAATCAGGTGTGTCGAATAAATAACAAGAATTAATGAAACTGAAACAAAGTGAAGGTGTCCTCAAGTTCATAAAACTTATTTGGTGGAGCAAAGAATTCATGCACCTTGACTTGGCTACTTTGTTGGAGCAGCTTCCTTGCTAGCCATGGTAATGGACAGTCTAATAGATGTGTGAAATAAGCTGTGACTACCCCATGCCTGGCAGCCCTGGCCTGGTTTCATAAGCACTGCAGGAACAGTATGGCTAAGTAAGAAAGCATCTTAACTAGAATTCTCAAAAACAAACAAGTCTAACTTAATTTTGAAAATAACTCATCTTTTAAAAAATATAAGTAAATTAAACCTCAGCGCAAGACAGCCAACCACCTAGGCTACCAGTGAGTGAGGATGTGGGGCCATGGTGCTGCATGATAGGGATCTGGTGTGAGACATAGGGTTTTATAGTTAGAGTCTGGTAACTTTCTCTTCTACCCATCCTCAGTACAATACAAATGGTTATTAGTAACCATTTGGAAAATGGCATTCAACGAAAATCTTTATGCCTTTCGAACTGTTTAAATCATGCTATGGATTTGAATCTTCTATAACTATTTATTGTAATCAAACAGCAGGTACTACTTCTTCAAGGTGGATTCACAGGTACTCCATCTGATTTTCAGAAGAGCCACTCTCCACCTTGCTCTATCATATGACTGGCTAATCATGTCCACATTCCCAAGCTGGAGGTGTCTTCATCAGATGTTTTACAGGAGGGTCGAGCAGGCTTTGTTTAGTGACAATGAGTTTTCACAGATCTTTTTTTATATTCTGCTTTCTCTTACTGAGAAGGTGCTTGAAATGTTTCCCAGTATTTACTAATCTAATGTGGTAGGCTAAGCTGTATGATTTAAGGAGATTCCAGAATACAAATACTCTGTCACAGACTGTGCAGTTAAAGCCTAGTAGAAACATGCAAATGAGAAAAATAAAAATCAGATTCCATTCTTGAGTGGTTTAAAATTAGGATACTATTCTAGCTCTCTTCTTGTTAAGCTTAAATCTCTATACTAATACAACATGCCAATGTCATGGTTTTTAATAATATAATCCAGTAGATATGATGAGAAACAATGAATCTGTTGAGTAAGTATTATTTGGAAAAATGCCAAAGAGGTTACTGCCTGTGTTCTCTTCTAGGATTTTTTATGGTTGCAAGTCTCACACTTAGATCTTTAATCCATTTTGAATTTAGTTGTGTGGACAGTGTAAGAAAGTGGTCCTGTTTTCCCAACACCATTTATTGAAGAGATCATTCTTTCCCCTTTGTAGATTCTTGGTTCCCTTGTTCTAAATCAATAAGGTATATATGCCTGAGTTTATTTCCGGGCTCTCTATTCTGTTCCACTAAGCTATGTGCCTGTTTCTAGGCCAATTCTATACTGTTTTTATTACTATAGCTTTGTAATATAGTAGAAAATCAGGGATCATAATGCTGCCAGCTTTGTTATTCTTTCTCGAGATTGCTTGGGCCGTTTGGGATCTTTTGTGGTTCTATGCACATCTTAGGATGGTCATTTCTGTGGAAAATGCCATTGAAATTTTGGTAAGGGTTGCATTGAATCTATATACTGCTTTGGGTAGTATGGACATTTTAACAACATTAATTCTTCCAGTCCCTGAGCACAGAATATCTTTTCACTTATTTATGACTTTTTCAATTTCTTTCATCAATGTCTCTAAGTTTACAGTAGACAGGTCTTTTAACTTGCTTGGTTACATTTATTCCTAGGTATTCTATCTTTCTACTTCATGTCTCCCATTTTTTGAAGTTTGGCAGACAGCTGCTTTTTGGTACTGGAGATGAAGTGAAGATGCATGGGGTTTCTATCCAACAAGACTGGGGAGCAGAGGGGTCAAGTGAAGCTAGGGAAGCCGGGGTCAGTGACAGTGCTGATCCCAAGTATAGAATATAGTGTCTGTCTTCCCCGTTTTCCTCTCATCCTTTTCCCCTGGGCTCAGGCCTGAGTAATAACAGTCAGGTGCTGCACCAGAAAAGACTATGAAAACAAGAAGCTGTACTGCTAAGGTCGTTAGAAGCATCAGCAGCTTTGGCCCCAGTGGCACCACAGCATTAAGAGATAGCATGGGTGGAATGGCAAAGATGCCTGGTTGCTGGCTTCTGAAGCCACTGCAGACAGTAACAGCAGTTTTAGCGGTGGTGGCAGACAGCTACCTGGGTAATG
This sequence comes from Suricata suricatta, assembly GCF_006229205.1. Classification (NCBI taxonomy): domain Eukaryota; kingdom Metazoa; phylum Chordata; class Mammalia; order Carnivora; family Herpestidae; genus Suricata; species Suricata suricatta. Next base: position 62,315,782 of record NC_043712.1, read on the forward strand.
ACCACGCTAACTTTGACAAGAGACATGAAAGAGCCACCCCACTGTGGAAGGTCTTCATGTCAGCGGCAGCGGCTGTGGCTGTGGTTGTTTGGGTGGCATTAACTGTGGCTCTGACACAAACAGCAGGAGGAGACCTAGCTGGCAGGAGTCTGAGTGAGAGAGGGGACAGTGGTGATGCCAGTGGCTCGAGTACCCGGACCACCCTCAGGGTGACCAGCTGGTACAATCACCATACTTTACCGTTAAATGGGGTAGTTCTACCTGGCATAAGAAAGATTTTGCTTGTTACTATCAAGGGCTGGATCTATTAGGGTGAATCAGAAAGAGGTCTCTTCACCTCAGCAACCCAGATACCTTCTTCTTACCAGAAATTAGCCTTTTAAGTGACTTATGCAAAAGCTATGTCTTCAGCATCAACCAGAATAAATATGAATTTAAACTGTAATATGCCAAATACCTGTTCCTCTTCTTGGATCCTCTTGTACTGCAATTTCTGTGTGGTTTGGCCTTATCTTAGTATTAACCTTATTGGTCAAAGACACTGAAGGAATAGTATAATTTCATTACATTTTCAGGTAATTCTCAGCTCCTTGAAAGGGGTAGAGAGGACACTTCCATGGAGAAGCAGTTTTTTTTTTTTAAGGAATTTCATAGTCAGGAAGGAGAGGGACACTTGGAGTAACTTATTGAGTTTACTCAAAGTCCCATCCAAAAAGAACCAGTATTGCTTAAGGGAGGAAGCAGACTATTCTGTAACATTTCATCTACTCATTGCAGATCTGGATCAAGAGATGGACACCTGGGCAGAGGTACAAGTGCACACTGCCAAGTGATGTAGGCTCTGACATGCCTTCAGAAATGTTGTGGGATGTGGACCAGTGTCCTTACCAGGACTCCTTAAGGAGAGTGTGACATGTGGCCAGGAGGTGGGATGGGCTGGGGGAGACCCAGCCAAGTGAAGGCTTAAGGAGAAAAAGATGGCCAGCAATTTGCCTCCAAAAGGGCACAGCATTACCCGGAAGAACTCTGGCTCTGCTGCCACAGTGCCTTCCCTGGTCTTCCTCGACCCAACACTGGATTTCCTTTAGGTAGATATTGAGGAGCAACTGAAAAGCAACCACATCTGGGGCTGGCAAATAATGAGCCTGTCCCGGGCTCTGCCCACATTTATCTCAAGCCAGGTGCTGGCAGGCAGAGCTGGTTCTGGTCCCTCTGGCCTTTCCTCCAGACTGCATTTCCTGAAGCTCTGGCCATCTTGCTTCCATGTTCCCAAGCCCCCAGGGATTTCCCATCCACAACTCAGAGAGGCCCAGCACCTTGTTCTACAGTGCCCAGAACCTGCCTCTGCCACCATTTTAACTTTATTTTCTGTTCCACCCCCTCCGTATCCCTATTCTGGTCAAATCAAAATACTTGCTGTGTCTTTGCACACCACTGTCTATCAGCTTTTTGTGGCTTTGCTCATGAAACTCCTTCAGGTCACATTGCTCTTGGTTCCTTTCCTCCCTCAACATAACTCTGCTCCTCCATATCCAAATCCATCTGAATCTGTGCCACCAACACCCCACAGGGAATCTTTCATGATCTAACAAGTCTCATATCTGGGCTTCAGGAGCATTTCAGCTATTCCACTCCTGAGAGATGGAATGTTGTATAAGTTGTGTCATGGCTGACCAATGTGTGCCTTATTCCCCCGTAACAAGCATGTCAATTCTTGGAAGCTCCCCTAGGGGTCATGTCTGATTTCTTGGTACCCATCTAATCCAGGACTAATAAAGCATCTTGCATATCCTATTGGAGGAATGTTGACAATTAAAAATGTTTAAAAGGAAATGACTATGTTTAATTCTCCCTCTCCTACCACCAAAATAAGCTTATCATAGTGAATAATGATATAATATTTAAAAAGCAAATATAATCATAGGTACTATCAAGGCCTGCAGAATGAGAAATCAATGAGAAAATAACCTTCTTCTATTTAATATTTATCACTCTTGCTCAGGTCTAAAACTATATGCACAAAAGGAGTAGGAAAAAAGTTCAAGATAGTCAAGAAAAAAATATCCAGTTGATTGGAATATTGACCTTAAAGTAAAATACTCAGTGTGTCAAAAGGAATATTTCCATCCTGAATTGGGACAATCAGAAGTATGATTCTGATTGGTAAGTATATGAATGCCTATTAAGCAAAGCAAAGTGAGAAACTGCCAAAGAAAAGAGAAAAACAGTAAAACAGTACTTTTTCTTAGTGTAGGAATTTAGTAGATATCTGCTGTCTTATTCTTGCCCATTTATTCATTATAAACATAGTTATTGAGCTCCTATGAAGCGTCATTTACTTCTGTAAGCACTGGGGAAATAACAGTGAACAAGGCCCTGTGCTTCCATTCACAGAAGAGAAATGAGCAATAACCAGCAAACACATAAATGAAAAAATTAATTTCAATCAGTAAAAAGTGTCATAAAGAAAATAAAATAAGATGATATGAGGGCAAGTGACAGAGAGACTATACATACTCTGGATTGGTAGTCAGAGAAAACCTCTACAAGGAAGTGACTTTTATTCCAAGACATGAGTGACACAGAACTAGCCATGACAGGGTGTACAGCAGAGTAAACACAATCATGACACCTTTGATGTTTTGTACAGGATGACTCTTTTGGGCGACTGTCCTGTCGTTGTAGGGTGCTTATTTAGTGGCATCCCTGAGTGCTGTCCACCAGGAGCAGCAACCTCACCCTCTCCACACTTATGACAACCAACATGCCTCCAGACTGTGCCAAATGGCTCCTGGGGGCTAAAATTGGGGTTGGGAGCCATGGAGCTGGAGTGAAGGCTCACAGTCACAGTCAAGTCTTGCTCCCTCTATATGACAAAATTATCTTCTATAATAATTATGTAATAATCCATAACAATTATGTTTTTCATTCTTAAGTTATAAAATAACCAGCAATTAAAGAAGACATTTTGACTTTACATTTTGAATACAAATAAAAACGTCAAATAGATACACAGAAAACAGAACCGAAGCAAGTCAACACCTGTTTTTCATCTTTACAAGTATTTATGTCTCATTGGTTTGGCTACATACTGTGTCCAAAGAGAGCTTGAATGATTCCGAACTGTTAGAAACTCACTCTTGGAACTAGCATGCAAAGCTGAGTCCTCCCTAACTGCTGTATCTGGGAGTACTCCAAATTAAGCTACATGTAAAATACAAAGTTCACTTAAAGGATAAGGGATAAAAAATATGCTCACTTAAAGCTTACCTATACATCATTAAAACTTTACATACTTTAAGTAATTGTACAGAACTCAGACCAACTCATGCATTTTTTCAAAGAAAAAGTATTTTTACCACTTACATAGCTTGGAATTACTGGCTCGTGGTGACAATAAAAAGCAGACTAAGTGGGTTTTACCACTTTTTAAAAATTTTCTGTGGCCAATACGTCCCCTTATTGTCCACACCCAGAGTTGACCACTCCCTTCACTCTGCTTTTAGGACAGTCAGGGCCAAAGCCCACATGACTCTGGAAGCTCAGGATAAGGATTTGGGATTTTATTTTTACTTCAATATTAAGTGCAGAAGAAAGCCAGTATGTGTTGGGGTGAGATTAGGGAGCAAAAGAATAACTTCAGTTTCATTGTGGTTTCTAATGCAATCACACTGGCGGGAGTGGACACAGGGAGTTGAGTAAGAGACTGATGCAGGAGTCCAGGTGAGCCCTAGCAGTGGCTGAGATGAGATGCGGGGTATCCAGCAGAGCCATGTGAGCCAAGTCAGTAAAAGGTAAAATCAAAAAGGGTGAAATTTGGGTCTGGAGCCCAGGGGAGAAGAGCAGTACAGGGGATTTACATTCGGGGGCCACAAGCATGCATATTGTATTTAATGCCTGGGGAAAGTGAAGCTAAAGGATGGTGGCCTCCTTGCAGACAAAGAGGAGCGAGCAAGGGGGGAAGGAAGGAGAAGTGACAGATAGAGTGAAGTGCCCAGGTTTAAGGAGGAGAGAGTGGCTCTAGGTCGTCCTGGTGAGATGCCGAGAACAATGACAGATTACAACCTGCATTTGCATGCTGGAGAGTATCAGAGGTCATAGGTGACCTTGGGGATGCCCATCTGTGCAGTAACAGAAGAGAAACCCACCTGGTGAATGACAAGAGCCCAAAGTTGTGACCATAGGCAATTCTTTTGAGGCATTTTGCTGAAGATAAGCAAAGCAATAGGACAGAAGCTGGAGAAATCAGAACAATTATTTTCCTTTCTTCTAGTCATGCCATTACTTTTTCCCAGGAAAACCTCCTTCTTTCATGCTCAGCATGGTTGAAAGGCTCAACCCCTACTCCAGAGACAAAGCATATGACCCAGCTTGACCAACTACAGCATCATATTCCATGGCCACAGTGATCAGTTAAGAAATGGGGTGGTACAACCCAGAACGTCTTTGAAAGCTATGGAGAAGTCATCTTCTCTATTCACCCAAATTTTATCTGAGAAGACGTATGTATGGATCTACAAAGAGCTGCTACATGAATTCTTAGAACACAATTTTATCTGGGGATAGTCTTTTGCCTGGATTCATCTACCCCCTTGAGTCAGTAAATTTCCTTCTGTTTTTTACTTTTCAGTTTGAATTTTCTATTTCTTGAAAGAGAAAAATGTCCTGACCAGTAACTTACAAAATTTACAAAGGGCACCCCTACACAATTTGCCTTATGATAGGCAGAATAGGGGTGTCTGGGTGACTCAATCCATTGAGCATCTGACTCTTAATTTAGGTTAAGGTCATGATCTCATGGTTGAGTTTGAGCCCCACATGGACTCTGTGTTGAGAGCACGGAGCTTGCTTGAGATTCTCCCTCTTTCTCTGCCCCTCCCCTGCTTCTCTGTCTTTCCCCTCTGTCTCTCTCAAAATAAATGAATGCATAAGGAGAAAGAAAGAAAGAAAGAAAGAAAGAAAGAAAGAAAGAAAGAAAGAAAGAAAGAAAGGAAGGAAGGAAGGAAGGAAGGAAGAAAGAAAGAAAGAAAGAAAGAAAGAAAGAAAGAAAGAAAGAAAGAAAGAAAGAAAAGAAGGAAGGAAGGAAGGAAGGAAGGAAGGAAGGAAGGAAGGAAGGAAGGAAGAAAAAAGAAAGAAGAACCGGGGTGGGGAGGCATCTGGGTGGCTCAGTCAGTTGAATGTTTGACTCTTGATGTCTGCTCAGGTCATGATCCCAGGGTTATGGGATTGACCCTACACTAGGCCCCACACTGGGCGTGGAGCCTGCTTATGATTCTCTCTCTCTCTCTCTCTCTCTCTCTCTCTCTCTCTCTCTCTCTCCCCCCTCCACGCCCCCCCCCGGCATTCCCTCTCTCTCTCTTTATCTCTCTCTCAAAAAGTTAATTAATTCATTCATTCATTAGTGAAATAATTAAAAAATAAAAAGAAAGGCAGGACAGGTATTATTTGTATTTGTTTTCTATGGCTGCCATAAGACAGTGCCACAAAAACAAGGTGGCTTAACACAAGAGAAATTTATTTTTTCACAGTTCTGGAAACTAGATATTCAAAATAGAGGTATCAACAGAGCCATACTTCCTCTGATGTTTCTAGGAAAAAATCTGTGCCAGGCCCTTCATTTAGCTTCTGGTGTCACCAGCAATCCTTGGTGGTCCTTGCCATGGTTTGTAGACATTTCACTATAATTTCTGCACTTTTTTTAACCTGGTGGTTTCCTTGGGTGTCAGTTCTTGAGTTTCTTGTCCTCCTTGAATAAGAATACCATCCATGCTGAATTAGGGATTCTTTGATGACCTCTTCTTAATATGATTATATTGCAAGGACCTTATTTTCAAACAATGTCACATTTTCAGGTACTGGGGGTAAGGACTTCAACATATCTTTTGAGGGACACAATTCAACCCATATTATTCTTATTATTCCTGCTTTGCATATTATTTACATTTTTCAAAACAGACACTAAATAACTTGCTGAGAATCATACAGCTGGACTCAAACCTTGATATGATTTGAAGGTACATATTCTTTTTTTTAAGTTTTCTAAAAAATTTATTGTGAGAGAGACAGAGAGAGTGAGTGGGGGAAGGGCATAGAGAACAAGAGAGAGAATCCCAAGTAGGGTTTCTGATGCAGGGCTCAGACTCACAAACTGTGAAATTATGACCTGAGCCAAAATCAAGAGTTGGACACTTAACCTCCTGAGACATTCAGGTGCCCCTTAAGTTACATATTCTTAAGTGGTAGTAAAAATATTTCAGTTTGAATTTTTTTATATTTATTATTTTAAGAGAGAGCATGAGTGGGGAAGAGGCAGAGAGAGTGGAAGACAGAGAATCCCAAGCAGGCTCCACACTGTCAGCACAGAGTCTGATGTGGGGCTCCATCTCACAAACTGTAAGATTATGACCTAAGCTGAAATCAGGAGTGAGATCCTTAACCAATTGAGCCACCAGGTGTCCATCAGCTTGAATTTTTTAAAAAGTGTGTAACTCATTGATAGTTTCATGAAGTCACTCATTATTTCTCCTAAACTGTGGGAGAGTACTATATGGCTAAGTGTGATAAATTTGGACTACTATTCATTCTTACCTTTTGCTTGAGGCCCATTTGTGATCATCCAGGAGGTAGAGTTTACTCTTTCATGTGGGGCACCTACTTAGTAGACAGCTCACCTCAAACATACCTGAGCACCATGACATGCTGGTACCTCATGGGGACTCCCCAGTAAAGCATACATTCTAGTATGAAGACTACATGTCAGTAGAGGCACATGCTTGGCTCGGCGCGGGGGTGGGGGGTGGGGGTAATGAGAAAACATGGCTGGTCTATGCCACTGGCTTTTTCCATAGTTCAGGTGTTAGTCTGACTCAGAAAATTTAAAGTCATCAAAAAAAAAAAAAAAGAATTAATATTTACACCAATCAGGCAATTAAAATCCTGGAGAGCTAAACAGACTAAAAGAAGCCACATCTCCACAGTGCAGAACCCAACTAGGGACTCTGAATTAAATTCAGGTATGTCATTCTTACAGTTTGTATCTCTCTTTTTAGGGACTACACTATTATAATTACAAAACACTTCTTCTGCATATCAGTAATGCAGCTCCAACATGTAACCAATTAAGAAGTTTAAGAATGCCGGTGCCAATATAAAAATTTACATAATTAAGTTAGAAGAGGAAGAAGTTTTCCAAAATGTTGCTGATTTTTAAAAATAACCTGCTTTCTGACTATTTTATGTGAGTGTCACATGCCCAGAAGCTAAAAGAATTCAAGAAAAGGCCAAGAAAAGCTGAGAGTAAACATAAGAGAACATAATCATTTATACTCTGTAAAACCCATGCCCTGGAGGGGTAGTTTACATGGAAATTTTGATTTGGAGCTGGAAGAGGAGGTGTCTTGATATGTTTGCATCGAGTGGTCTCTGACTCTCCTAGAACAGGGTAAAGGAAAAATTAGAAAGCAGATAATATTTTTTAAAGCAGATGAGCCCCCAGGAAATATGACCAATAAAAATTCATTGCATTTAGCATAGTTTTCAGGAAGCTCCCCAATATAACTTACCTTTCCAGTTTTACATCTCCCTCTGTCCTTCCTAGCTTCTGTTCCAAGGATATTGACCCATTTACAGATATATCTTTTGTTGCTCTGGATCTCCAAAACAGCACAAGTCCTGGACCACAGAGGCCACACAATAGATATTTGTTGACTTCTTGGCTGGAGAAATGGAAACTAACCATTCAATATAGATTGAATTTCATTATATTCTTTCTGATTCCCTGGTACCACAAAGGGCAGGATTATTGTGGTGGAAAGCATTGATAATAACTGGAAATATGAGGAAAATCATTTTCTGGGAATGAGGACATGTTGAACCTTCTCAGTCCCTTCTCATGGAGTATTCCTCAAGTTCAGGTGAGGAGAGAGGGCCTTAGGCATTTGGAACCATTGATTCGTAACAGGAACTGAGAAGCTCACACTTCACTGTCTCAAAATATCTATATGGCAACTGATGACAAATGGGCCCACAGATCCTTTTCCCAATCTTCAGTCTCACCCACACTGTGTTCATACTAGAGAATTTTTATTGTTTTATTTCCCACAAGCTCTATGCTTGGAGAAGAGAAAGGCCCAGCTCCTGTGCTGCCATTTGGGACAAACGACCATGTACCACACACTAGAGAGTCCCCTATAGGATCAGGCTGATGCCACCGCCACCCTCTACCCCAGGCCTCATCCTGAAATAGTTTCTCTGTTTGGCTTCCCCTCCTTACAGCTCTGCTTTCCTCCCTCCTGACTGGTCTTCCCACAAGTACTTCCTTAATAAATCCCTCAAAATCCCCACATGAAAATTCTCATCTCAGAGAGTGAATTCTGGAGAAACTGACCTTACAAGGGTGTTTACTATGTGGGTGTAAAAATATGTATAAAATGTAGCAACAATTCTCAAGGCCTTTTCAACCAAGCTGAACTTGATTTGAAGTTGTATACTTATTTCTCATTGGAAAGTAAACCTCCCCTAAGCCTAGAAACAGCACAATTACATAGGTGTTCTTGGAGTCCCAAGGACAAGCCTTCTGTTTTTACAAAGAGCTGCCTGCCTCATATATGGCAGTAGGTTAGATGATTTGGCCTTGCTTCACTAAATTAAACAAAAAGAAGCATTATCAAATGTTTAGATTTCCTGGGGCTTCTGGCTCAAGTAGCTTGATGAGTCATTCCTGACAAGCTCATAAGCAGACCTCTAGTTCTATTAAGGTCTTAAGTTTTGTGGTAGGGACGTGGGTTTCCTTTGTGTTATTTTTAAATCTAACAACACAAGCAATGCTAGCCACACCAATTAAAACAAGGCACGAGTTAACCTTTGAGATGACCACAGTCCAGATGGTAGCCTGAAAGTCACCAGAGCCATTTCATCTTCCAGAAGACTTATCACTGCAGAAATCGAAGACTTTCATGTGGATCTCTGCCACAATCCATATTGCACACTCACACTAGGAATCTGGAGTTCACGGGCTTGACACAGCACCGCCACATGGATTTGTGCTATAAACAGGATCCTGGAGGCACAAGGTTGGCCAGGAAAACCATGCAGATTTCAGCATCAGGATGTGTGAAGACAGGTGCCCGATGACAAGAACATTCGAAGCCCTCTGTGTCACTTCACGGGCACCCACTGCCTTGTTCTCCCACTTTCCTCTCTAGTCCTCGTTCTCCACTCTTGTCAAATGCCTCTTTTTTTTTTATAGTTGCAATTTGTTCTCCTTTTTCTTGATTCCAGCCCAGATGTTTGCCCATGCTCTGTTCAAAATGCCTCAGTTTCTCTCTGAAAAGCTGTTCCTCAAGAATTATTCTCCTTCAGGAATCTCACACTGTGGTGTCCCACACTGGTATGCTGGAAGCTGGGAAGAACAAAAGAATTTAAGGTGCTGCCTGGCTCCCTGGAATGGGGGTAGCACGCTCATGTCCTCATACCCAAGTCTTATTTCAGACACCCTGAAATCAAGTTTAAGAGCTTATTCTTAGTGGTCATGAAATTTTACAAAATGCTACAAAGAATCGAATTTAGATGATGTAACTACTTTATTTTCAGTACAATGTATTTTTAGCTAAAGGAGGTTTTCAGAGGAAAACCATATCTTCTATGAGATATCATGCTTGTCAGAAGCAATTAAATAGTACATAGAGGCTTCAGAGTGGGCTCAAGTGTAATCTGGATATAGTTTGTGTACATGAATAAATATAAATTCGATGAAACTCCTCATATGTGAAATGTAGTCTAAAACTTTTGAAAAAAAATGAAGTTATTCAAATACTTTGATTTCAAATTGCTTCCACCAGTCATTGATTTATAAATGTCATTTGCCATGTAATTCCAAGTGACTTTACAGACTACAGAACATGGAACTCTGGGGATAAAGGAGACTTTAATGATCTTACATAAACCAGAAGACTTTATTTAAACTTTATATAGAATGATGTATTGATTGTTTGGTCTAAGAACCTCTTGTTTCAGACTCTGTCATTTGATGACAGGATTTAAGAGAATACATGGAATTCCTAGAAAACTAGACCACAGCTGATCACAAATAAAGAATATGTAGTCAATATACTTCAAAACCATGGCACCCATCAATCATTCCTTTTAGACACGTGATCATAGGCCCATCTACACCATTAAGGCAGCCCAAAGAAAAATGATTAGTCTCGTTGTCTTTTGCTGCATAACCAACTCTCCCAAACTTAGCAGCATAAAACAACTACCATTAGATTATGCTTATGAATTCTGTAGGTAGACAAAGACTCCATGATGTTTGTGGCCTCAGCTGGGAAGACTGGAACAGCCTGGTCTGAAGCATTCACTTCTGAGATGGCATCTTCACTCACAGCCTGGCTTCTGGCTGGGCTGCTTGGAGCTGGGTCCCTGAGGCTGGTGACCCAGGAACCATTATGTGGCTCCTCTCTGTGCCATGACTTCTCACAGCATCAGTGATGGGATCCAAGAAGGAACATTGCAAAAGTAAGCATTCTAAGAGCAAGGATTCCAAGAGAACCAGATGGAAGCTGTCTTTCTGATCTAGTCTTGGAAGTTATATAGCATCATTTCTGACATACTTATTGTTTAAAGTACTCATAAGCCCACATAGATTCAAAGGGAGGTCTCAGTAAAAGGAGGGTCCAGGGATAGGTGGCTATTTCTTTTAAACTACAACTATTATGGTTTTGGCCAGATGGGGAAAATATGAGCTCAGTTTTGAATCCTGATCCCTTGACTTCTAAATGGGTGACCTTAGACGAGTGACTTGACCTCTTCCTCACTCTACAAACACAGATGCTGATCAACTACAAGTTTGCTATGGATAAACACAAATCCATGTTAGAGTACATCAGTATTCATAAACAGCTAATTCTGATCCTCTTTCTTGTTTTCTTAGCTACCTTTATTCCCCGTGTTTCTCAGGCAAGAGCATGTGCAGTCTCCCTTCCATAATTCCATCAAAATCTGCCCTCAAATCCCTTGTTTAGAAAGTGGAATCTTAGGGCACTCCTCAGTGGCTCAGGGAAGAAATGGTAGATGCCCACTGATGTTGCACCTTGCAGAGATCCCCTACTCCACCACACCTAAGAGCCTTCCCCTCCCTCTGGCTCTGTTAGAATCCCACACCTCCCCTCTTGTGACACCTGAAGGAGCCATTGACAGACATTCTTTAAGCTCTCAGGAATTTCCTTTATCCTTTAAAGAAAGTGAAATGGAATTCCAGATCAGGGACCCATGGGATGAAATTTTTCTGAAGCATGTATTTCTTTTATTTCTACTTACCATCCCCACCTCGTGTCAAATCAATTGAGAAAAGGCATCCAGAGAAGGTAAAGGGCATGTCAGCTTGGATTTCTTATCTGCCTAAGTTCTTTGAGCACATTACCCAAATCTACTGCAGTCACCACAGCAGTTTCATTCATTGCTGGAGCCAAAGAACACATAGATTGTTCCAAATGGGGAAATTAGTGAAGACACTAGAGTACTCAGTTATGACAAAAAAGTGGCATGCTGAGGCCTTTCTTCATTTATTGTCATTGTTACAATTCTTTAGCCACTTCACTGGTCTCCTTACTGTCACTCGTGGTCTCTTCAGAGTCACCTTCATACAAAAGTCAGAGATCCTTCTAGAAGAAGCCAGGCCACACGGCTCCCCTACTCAGAACCTGCAATGGTTTCCTATTGTACTTGGATTAAAATATAAGGTTCCTGCAGTGGCTTACAAGGCCATCCAGAGTTAGCTCAAATATTTCTCAGACTTCATTTGCCTCCTTAGACAGGGTCAGCCAGGCTGATGTGTGCAGGTGCCCAGGCCCTGAGCTTAGAAAGGTCCCACACTTGGTTCAGTACTCTGCTCTTGGTATTTTGAAGGTTTGAATAATTTTCAAACAAGAGATCCTACATTTTCATCTCATTTTAATTTGTCACTGGGTCCTGCACATCATGTAGGGGATCTCCCTGTAGCCACAAGAGTATCCTCCACTCTGCAAATGGGCTGGGCACTGAGCCACTCATGCTCCGGAATCAGCCTGGTGCTGCCTCTTCCTGGTTCTGAGAAAGCTCCCCTTGATACGTTCACTCGGCTGCCTCTCTCCTTCACACAGGTCTCACGTGTCCCCACTAGAAAAGCCTTCTGTGACTATCACGTCCATACTGTCACTGCCTCCCCGCATGCTGAAGTATTTCTTCTTCGAAGCACCATCTCCGCCTGCATTATGGAGTAGATTTACATAGATGCAGTTGTTTCTTGTTGGCCCCATAGAAGTTCCTCCAAGGCACTGACTTATACTGGGCTTGGTCATTTCTTTGATGGTAGGGACTAACACACTTGCTGGCACACAGCTATTTCTCAGTATGTTTTTGTAGAGTTAATTTATTCCTCACTAATACCACACATGCTGCCCTTCATAGCAGGAACACATTTTAGTTCTATGAATTTGGTTGTGAGAAAAGTTCAGAGGACACATTTGGAAATACACTGTTTTGCTTTCACCATGGTCACCTGGCTTTTCTCAGCTTAATCTCTCTGCCTTCTTTTCCCTATTTCTCTCTCTGCTTTGCAATAACTCTAACTCTATGTTTTGAACATTCGAAGTATGGAGAAGTTGAGATTAGCTTTCTGACTTTGGAAAGAGAAACAGGAGAAGTCATAGGAAGTATCAGAATGATGCCTACTTCAACCTGAACTAGACCGTCTCAGCTGGAGGAAATGGCAGCTGCCCTGTGTCCTGTCTACTGACCCCAGTGCCTTGCCATGACCCATGCAGGAGTAGAGACGTCAGAGCCAGAGGCACCTTTGATATCATCTAAGCCAAACTCATAACATCTTGTGTTCCTTCAGGTAGGGAAGGATGTTTTAGGTTAGAAATAAAGAGAAGGGTAGGGGCATGCAGAGAAAGGGAGGAGAAAAGGGGAAATGAGCGTTAAAAGGTGTGCTGGAATAATCTTAGCTCCTGACAAGGAAAGTCCTCTCTGGAGGTTGCAAAACTGATTGGTCGTAAGCCAGATGCAAAAATTCATATTTTCTAACTTTCCCTTTGATATTAAATGCCCTTTAATTGAGAAAATAATTGTTGGGGCTCCTGGGTGGCTCAGTCAGTTTAGTGTCCAACTTTGGCCTAGGTCATATCTCACCATTTCTGAGTTCAAACCCTGCATCAAGCTCTGTGCTGACAACTCAGAGCCTGGAGCCTGTTTCAGATTCTCTGTCTCCCTCTCTCTCAAAAATAAAAATAAACATTAAAAAAATTTAAAGATGAATGGTTGACATCAAACTTTCAATATGGTCTGGTGTTATTACTGTCCTCCATGTTCCGTTTCTACCACTGCTGACTTCACAGTCTTTTAATCAAGGACTCGTCTCTCTGTGGGAGTGGGTGTCAGGTGGCCCTGCCTGGCAGGCAGGCAGCAGACAACAGGTGGCAGGTCATCAGGCTGCACATGGGGCCTGCAGCAAGGTCAAAGGGAATCACATGCCTTGGCAGAGTCCCCATGATGTCACATCTCTTGTCCTCTTGTTCCCTCTGCACCTCGGGTGGACAGAAATCTTGTTCTTGACATACTCTCATCAATGGTCCATGCATGCCCTTCTGTGGTTTATGTGTAGATTCATTTGTGTTTAATAATTGCATCAACTCACATGGTCTCACCACCCAGCTCAGAAACTAGCAACACAGCTGTCATCCCCATGGTTCTGCCCATCCTGGCCCCTCACCTCCCCAAGCCCCAGGCCCATGGTGGTCACTATCCTGAGTCTTATGTTGCTGATTCTCTTTGTTTTAAACGCTGTCTTTCATGAAATATATATTTTTGCATGTGTTCTCAAAAGGCATATTTAGTTTGGTTGTTTGTATCCGCATATAAAAGTCTCAAGTTGTAGGTAATTTTTCAGGACTGGCCCAGGACAGGGAACTGACTGCATGCCAGGACCAAATCCTTCTGTGTCAGGTGGGGTGGAGAGGCCCCAACCATTAGCTGGATCTGGCCCTGAAATGACCCACCAACGTGGAGAGGCCTGCCGGACCACTCCTGCCTCTGCGGAGGGAAGCCGACAACACCAGAACACACAAGCCTCTTCCTGGGTTTGCTTTTCTTCCAATAGCCCACCTGTGCTTCGGGGCAGGGCTCCCAGCCACCCACTTTGTGAGGCTGCTCGCTCCCCACCTGTGCAAACACAGGGCTTCCTGTCACCACATGGTCTAAGCAAAGCAGAGCTGCGGACACCCAACTTCACATTTTTAATTTCCTAATGAGAATGATTGTAGACCTGGAAAACAGCTGTTATCCCAGGGGCCACGACACAACGTAATTCAATTGCACCTTTTTGATTTCTGTCTTGTCTTTCACAATTTCCCACAAACCTGAAACGTGTTTAGCTACTCACTTTCTGTCTCAGGGCGATCACAGCACTTGGCCCTTGGGGAGACTCTTGCATTGTGGAATGGCTTTCACCCCACAAATCCCAAGTGGAAATAAGAGGATATTGAGGTATGAAATCATTGTGGAACACAAAGACACCCGGGTTACAAGGATAACCCAGTCCTAGTTAGGGTCCTCTTCCATGTCCTCTGTCACCACTTATAATTAACCACTACTAAAAACAGGAGGCTGGGGGCACCTGGCTGCCTCAGTTGGTAGAGTGTGTGACTCTTGGTCTCAGGGTTGTGAGTTTGAGTTGGGTGTGGAAATTACTTAAAAATGAAATCTTTAAGAAACAAACAAACAACAAAAAAATAACAAGAGGCTGATGTGTTATGATGAGTAGAAAGAACAAAGATTTTGATGTCAGAAAAATAAAATTAGTTCAGGGGCACCTGGGTGACTCAATTGGTTGAGTGTCTAACTCTTGGTTTCAGCTCAGAACATGATTTCACAGTTTGAGGGTTCAAGTCTTGCATTGGGCTCTGTCCTGACACTGAAGAGCCTGCTTGGGATTCTCTCTCTCTCTCCCTCTTTCTCTGCCCTTCCCCTGCAAGCTCTTTCTCTCTCTCTCTCTCTCTCTCTCTCTCTCTCTCTCTCTCTAAAAATAAATAAATAAGCTTTAAAAATGATATATCCCATCTGTGTCCTTTGCTCATTATGTGACCTTGGGCCTCTCAGAGTTACACCCTTGATCTGAAGAATGGAGCCAGACACCTACTCCATTTTGGTGTTGGAAGAGTTACCTGAGGAACGTGCAGAATCGTGAGCTCACTCGGGTTGTAGCATGGTTACAGACTAGGTGCTTCATCATTGGGGGCCTTTCTCATTTCCTCATGCTCTCTGCTGGTCCCTGACCCCCACCCTCTCCATTTTGATCAACCACATGTCATGGACAGATGAATCATCCTGAAGCAGCATTGATGTATATCATATTTCCCCCTGTCCCTCACCAGACCCTCACTCCTAAACAACAGCAGAAAACTTCTGTGCTTTCCCAATGCCTTAATGATGTCCAAATCTTTTAACTTGACCTTTTAACTCCGCCACAATTTAGAATCAATGTACCCTTGCCAGTGGCCTTTTTTTGCTCATATCCCTGAATCCTTTGTTCTAGGGAAACTTGGTCTCTGAACATGCCAGGTAAGCCAGGCCATCTCTACCTCTATACCCTGCATTCATACTGCCCCCTTGCACATACTGTTTGCCTCCCCCTTTGCAGTGATATGCATCCCATCCTTTCTTGGAAGAGCAAGTCAAGTCCCCACCTGTCTTCTTTCCCCCCTTTCCTTCTTGTCTAGTGTGTCTTACCTTATTTTGTCTTTAGTCATCTGTGTATGCAGCAGCTGGCATCTAGCTTGGGTTCAATGGAAGATGTGCAGAAGAGTGGGGATTATTGCAAATATAGAAGCACAAATTTCAAAAACACTCCTGTTTAGAAATGCCTTTGTAAATTCACCTGGAATCTGACTCATCACAATTTCCTTTCATTAAAGTTTTTTCAAAATTGTTAGCAGTAGCCAGATTGAAATGACCAAGCATTGAGTTTGTGTTGCTGTTAGGGGTGGGTGTGTGTGTGTGTGTGTGTGTGTGTGTAGTTTGTGAGTTAGGGAGCTGTCCTGACTGGGTTAGCTTCACATCAACCCCAGTGAAAGAGTTATATACACTCTGCTCTCCTTGGCCACTCTCAGGTGACAAGATTTCATCAGCCCACATTGGTTGTCCAAGCATCTAAATTGTACTGGAATTTAAGAAAGATAACTGAAACAAGGATGAGCCTGATGATTGACCACTATCCACCAATTTTTGAGCAGATCACCTCCCTGCAATGGTTTAATCTTGTAATAAAATATGCCAAGGTAGGTTGATTTAGAGTTCCCTGGCAGAAGCTCAATCAAATGAGTGACTGTATTGGCTGTAAAAGGACATGAGGAAGAGGGTTCCACTGAAGCTTTAAACTAGGCTGTTTAGATTCCAGGTATTCTCAGAAAGAGTTATACCTAAACCTGAACTTAGACAAAAGTCAAAAAAATTATGTATTGGTGCCATACCCAGAATATCTGGGGATGCTGTCAAGTTGAAGGTGGGTCATAATCCCTGTGCAATGGTGTAACCTGAATGATACTACATTTGAAACAATTAAACAGTAATACCTTGAGTGAAAGGCTTTTTAGGAGGCTGTTATTTGGTGTCCTTTTTTTTCCCCTGATGCAGGAAGTTTTAAGTCTCAACTCCAAAGAGGTAGACATTGATTCAGCTCAGAGATTTGCAATGTCTTCATCATGCAGAAAGTTGCTAATGCTCTCAGAAGAAAGCCTCCACCAAGGAGAGTATTTTCATTTGGAATCCTCCCAGGAGGAAGGAAAATGCTTTGTCACATAGCCAGAGTAGCCCTAGTAGCCCATAGAAGGGTTAAGACTTGCAGAGCAATCCAAAGTTGTAGAACTGATACTGACATCCAGTCAAAGATGGCTAGTCAAGTTCATACCTCAGGCTTACTGAACAGTTATCCAGATGGAACCAGTCAAAAGGCTCTGGGAATATTTCTTCAGATAAAACTGATTGCATCCCAAGTGCATTTGAACATATTCAGAGGACATCATACAATGTTTGAATTAATGAGAAGCCAATGGGAAGCCAAGAAAATGAAAAAAATAAATGGTTCAATATCATCTCTTGGACAAACAAAATTTTATTCAAGAAACGAAAAGCATAAGATACTGAAGAAATCAGTTTTATATACCATTTCCATTTGTCCTAATTATATGAACACTAAATATTTATCTATTTAAAATTACAACATAACTATTTTTGGAGGATGGAGGGGATGTGTAGAGGGTGTGCAGCAGTATGGAAAGGGTGGGAGAGAAGAAGAGAGAGAGTGGAATAGTCATACTCCAAATTGGAAACTCAGTAGAGAATGTTTAAATATGAAATATTAGATAGAAGTATGTTATTTGAACATATTATGGTTGGGTCTGGGAAAAAGAAAAGAGGATTTCAGAAAAACCAAGATATATGGATGAAAATACAGGTTATGCTGCTTTAACAACAACACAAAACACAAACCAACAAAACACCTCAAAATACAAATGCTCATATGAAATAGATATATCCTGTTCTTCTTTGATACGGTCCAGAGAGAAACAATTTGGGTTGGAAGGTTGGCTTTATGACCCTCAATGTGGCTTTTATCTCTGGGACCACAGCAGCAATTTGGTTTCTTGTCATTCCAGCAAGAGGGGTGTGGGGGGGGGGCACATGTGGGGTAGGGAAGAGGGCAATGGGTCAGGGAAGCACATGTGCATACTTTGACAGAAACACTCCCCAGAAGTAGTACAGATCTATTGGCCAGACTGTGGGCATATGGCCTCACCAAGCTGCAAGGGAGCCTGTAAAATGCAGCAGCTAGCTGTTGGCCAAGTGCTCCACTAAAAATGTGAAGTCCTATTATTATAGAAGACAGAAACTAATGTCAGGGCTCAACCAGCAGCCTCTGTCAAATACATTTTGTAGAAGTATTTGATTTCTTTTAACCAAGTGTCTATGTACCTTCAAAACAAATGAAAATGGAATTTAAGACAGGGTGTCTCAGGGGCTCAGTCGGTTAAGCATCCGGCTTCAGCTCAGGTCATGATCTCACGGTTCATGGGTTCAAGCCCCCCATCAGGCTCTGTGCTGATAGCTAGCTCAGAGCCTGGAGCCTGCTTCAGATTCTGTGTCTCCCTCTCTCTGATCCTCCCCTGCTCGTGCTGTCTCTCTCTGTTGCTCAAAAATTTAAAAACATTTAAAAAAAACATTTAAAATTTAAAAAAAAAGACAGGATGTCTCAAGATCATCTTTAGAACAATGAAATAAATTATCAAAACGTAGAAACAAGGGTCCTGAAACAGAGTGCAGGCACTCCCAGCATAGACAGTACAGATGGCACAGAGCCAAGAGGATCCAGTCCTGTTTGGCACTATGCTTTACGTCCTCCCAATTCAGGATGCTTATAGCTCCTTTTTTGGTATGAATATGCTATACATTCAGCAAGAACACACAGGCACCCCTTCAAACCTATGATTTTATAGTAAATTATTCCAAAACAAGAGGCTGAGATGGAGATTAGTGTGTAGGAGGTAGGCAAAGGGAAGGAAGGAGGACTGGGCAGGGGGAGAGGCTGGCAGTTCTGAAGCTGAGATGGACCAGAGGTATCGAGGCAAGAGGGCCAGACTTTTATATCTCAGTTTCGATCAGTCTGGGTGCTCATTGTCCCAGAAAGTTGCAACCTTATGGATTAACCTCGTAAAAATTAGCTGTCTTTATCCTGGGCAATTCACAGAAGGTCTGAGAAGTTCATCCTGCCTCTAGCAGAACTCCTACCAGCTCAGGAAACAAGTCCTTCATTCATGAAGGAGCATGTGGGCAATGCATCAACAGCATCTACTATATGTGGATCCTAGTAGCTGTCTCTGGGTCTCTGTAAAATCAATCATTTGGATTTGGGTTCCAGCAGAAGTGGCTCTTCCATTTCTCTAGAGGAGAAGTCCAATGGTGGTGATCTCATGAGGACAACAGAGAGGTTGGGAGATGCCAGAGGACTTGGATGGAAGTTGCAGGTATATAGCAAGTATGATCTTTGACTTATGTTATACTTTTGCTGGAGGTGCCTTTAGGACTGCTGTTGGAGATTAAATGGAGGGATCCTAAAATAGAGGCAAACGAGATAATATTTATGATTATACTTTGCTTTCATCTATGGTTTAGAATGATTAGTAAACAGTTGTTGGTTAACATATAAGGAACTCTTTTGAGGAATTGAGGCTCCAGAAGAAACAAAAGCAAGGGCTTTGAATAAGCTTTCTCCATCTGCTTCAGAGGGTGTATTTGTTACCAGAGGGAGTGTTAAAAGTAAGTTTGCTGCAGAGAAATGAGTGGTGTGAAGTCTTGTGGTTGGCTAAGAAGATTTCCAGGGGCACCTCCTCCTTTGATCTGGCAGACCCAGCAGTCAACACCTTTAGAATGATGCCCTAGGGATAGAATTCTACACTGTGGTCTCCAACTAATAGAGGGCAGGCAGTCTCTGTCACCTCTGTCACCTGATCCCGATATCAAAATTTCGTCATGACCACAGCAAACTGAATATTTCCTCCAAGGGGCTTGTTAGGGTTCCTAATAAGACAAGAGAATAGGGACAAAATGTTGAATGGTTTTCTGTGCTTACTTGCTAGTACATGTTTGAGCGCAGATGGTAGAATTTGATCTGAGGCTTGTTCTCATTTAAACATATGTCTTGGTGGTGAGGTTGTCTGAAGAGGGGACATAGACCTTTAATGTCCAGAGGCTACCAATATTCTTCAAAAGAATCTCATAATTGTGAATGGTCAAATTAGCCTAGGGATTGATAAAGTGAATGATGGCTCATGTTATTGCTGGTTAATTGTCCCAATAATCAACCTGTAAGTAATGATATCTGAAACAAATGTGATTTTTAACACATTGGTCTAGTGCAATGATTGATTATAAAAATAAACTACTCTGTCTTAGAAATTCAGTGCATGATATACAATAATAACAAAGTAAACCTAACTTGATTACTCTAGTTAATCATTTGACACTTCCACGGTCTCTGTTGTCAGACCAGGTCTTAGGCAGGCTCAGTGTCTGGCTCAGGCTCTAGAATAAAGTCTCTCATGTACCTGATGATCTGTGGCATGGCTGTGGGAAACTGTTTCATTCCTACATGTGAAAATCAAGAGGATTCTAATAGAAGAACATCACAGAAAAGTGAGTCCAAAGGCCTGCTTTGGCTGATGTGGCCTGCAGGAGGAGTACCCGGGGCCACGCAGTGACACAAAATCCCACTATCCAAATATTGAATACAGGAGCATTAAAGGAGTTGGGGAATAAAAGTCACTGTCAATGTGATAGTAAACTGCAACTCTTGGAATTAGACACAACTTCTCACTGCTCCTTCACATAAACCCACAACGGGAGCAAGGCTGTTCTCCTCCTGCCCCCAAGGGCTTGCCCACAAATTCACATCTTTGCTCAGGAATCTGATTGCTCTTCTCTCTTCACAAACCCTCCCAACCCTCCAATAATCTTATCTTCATACACAAAGACAAAGATGACCCCCCACCCTGGTTCTGTTGGCCAACATTAATCCTTTTGTTTAAACTCCCTTCATTTTGGCACTTATGTATCTCATGCTTTTCCTTTTTAAGATCCTCAGTCTCAGGAAACTTCACTAAGGAGGAGCTTGAAGCCTTTGCCTCATCTATCCAAGGCATCTCCATCATGCCTTAACACAGGCTGAGAGATCAGAAGGTCGTCAATGCATGCTTGCTGAGTCTTGGAGGCTAGAAATTCTGAAGCCCTAGGAGGTTGAGCAGGGAGCAGCAGGGCTAAGGCAAAATAGAGAAGGAATTCAAATTCAAATAATTTTTTTAAAGCAGTTATAGCAAAACAGAACTGCTTTTGATCCACAAGCATCAGGTTTGCAATTCCTGGTCTTCAAGTGATTAGGAAACTATGTCTGACCCCCTATACTGGGAAAACCAATGGAACAGCAAAGAAGCATTATTTGCTTCACGTTGGACTTTTCCCCTTAACCCAGGTTTGCTTCTGGGCAAAGGGATACCCCAGAAAGTCACATTCAGATGGTATAAATGCATCTTTCTGTAAAGGTGCCATTATGCTCAGGGTACTAGTGTCCTCCAGGTCTCACCCTGACCCTGAGCCCAGCTCTTTCATCTTCTGGAATCTGTGCTGGGTCTCCACTCAGATATGGTCTGCCATGCAGCTATGGGGTAGTGTCAGAGGGCCTGTGGACAAAGGATGGAAATCAGCAGTCCTATCTGAAGGGAGAAACCAGCTTGTGCTTTGTTCCTAAGGGTTTGGGATGGTGATATTAACATTTGAGAAAACAGAGAGATGTAGGTTGAGGAAGAAGGTAGAACTCTCTTCTGAAAGAAGACTAAGTATGGAGACATATCCCCAAAATGCGGTTTTCAGGAAAACAAGTAATACAGGACAATAGAAAGATGAATGCAAATATCTTTCAGTTTACTTTTTTAAAGATACTCATCTGAAGATAAAATCATGTGGAGATGAAATGACATGTCTGACTGTTGCTAACAACAGCTTTCTTGGGGCTAGGAGATGTGGAGCAAAATGTCTTCAGAAAGAGATTTCTCTCTGAAAACCATTACTCGCTGCCCTGCTGCCAAGGTCACCGAGAGCTGCAGTTTTGCTGCTGTGAAACTGTTTACATCCAAGGATACACAGAGACACAAGGTCATGGGAGGTAAGCAGTCCTGGAGACCCCAAAGTCAAAAGACAATAAACACACCAACGTCCAGGGCTTTTAAAGAAGCTCAGGCGGGCCAAATAAATTCCTACTTCAGATGTAGATTCACAACATCTTGTAGCAGATGGAAACAGGAGCAGGGCAAGAGTTGGTTCAAACTGAAGTACTATTAAGTTTTATCAGAACCAAACAGGCAGCAGAGGGTTAAGGTCTACAATGGTTCTTCAAACATGTCTGGACTAGAATGAGAACTCAAGTGGCCTGGAACACAGGGATTAAATTCAGGAGCAAGTTTCCAAGGAGACCTATAAGAACCCAGTGAGATGAAAACCTCTTTCAGAAAATTCATAAAATGTAATGAGTCGCCACTGAAGCAATGGAAAGAACATTCCATGAAATAGCCAGGAGTGGATGGAGGCTTAAGGCGGAGACTCAACTACGACCTGAATAGGTGTTTCATCAGCAAATTATCTGGGTATACTTAATTGAAAGACATTTGTAGCAAACCAATTCCTACCAAAAAAAAAAAAAAGTGAAAATATTCTCCCTGGATATAATATGGAGTTTTGTCTTAAATTTGACCACTCACGTTAAGCAGTCTGAATAAATATGGCAGAACTTGGCACTATTCTGAAGCATCATCTACTAAGAAGAGAATGCTTTTAAATCTCCTAGAACTCCAAGAAAAGGAGCAGAATGCTTGGTTTCATGGAAGACCAATGTCCCTGTCCACAGCATATCCTTCTTCCTTTTTCTCTTTCACCATCCAGAGCTACAATTTTTCTTAAGGCACAAAAACAAATCTGACTCACTTCTTTCTTACTGAGAATCACAGCAACTTTTCTTTGAAATTCAACTTTAAGGAAAACAGAAAAGTCTATTTTTAATCAGAGAAAAACCTCAAGCTGAGTGAAAATTACTTTGCTGGTCCTGTTGAATGTAGACTAGAACCACTTTTGAAGTGATCATTAATTTTATGGAAGTGATATACACCAGAATGAACTTCCATTCTACTTTATAATCAATCAGTTAATCAACCAGTCCCAGGGGAGTAGAAATGCTTTGCATTCTCTGTAATGCTGTGTGCGTTACAGAGAACAGTGTGTCACTGTGTAGTAATTGAATGTTCAGGCCTGGATTCAAGTAATGTTAGCTACAGAATTGAAACTATCAGGTAGAGAGAAGGAAATGAAGAATGACTTAACCAACTACTTCATGAAAAGAAAACATCCAGGACCTGTTTCTATGTCCTCATTTGGTGGCATTTCTTTAAAAATGTGGCAAATGATGATATCTTTGAGAAAATCTTTAAACTTAACAAGCATTTCTAAAAATATGTGTGCAACCACAGGAAACACCAGAAAATGCATTTTGTCTATAGTTTATGCACATTCATTTTATGTATTTTTCCCTTAAATTACCATCCATTAGTATTTTTCAATAATTTTTTTCTAATATTCTTTTAAAAAGTCCTAATCTAGTTTACCACACTTTGAAACAACTTTCTCTACCCAGATTCAACTATATTCCACAGCATATTTCACATACCAGCTCAAAAGTTTTCTTGTACAAGATCATTTATATTAGACCAGAAGTGTTTGGGTTTATCATTTATAAGTTATTTTAAAGAAACGATTAAACTTTGAAATTTAACCACCTTAGTTGTTGTTTTCAAGACTGCATTCTCATAAATGTGGCTCTGAAAAAGAACATTTGCTAGTGTTTTTTTAATGCATAAAATTATAAAGAACATACTAATGTTCTGAATTCATGTGGATAATGAAAAATTCAAGCTGTACAGAAAATAATACAATGAAAGTAATATTCTACTTTCTCATCTGGTCATTGTCATCCTGGTTATTAGCTTTTCTTTTTATAGTTCTTCTAGAAAACATTTCCCCTCATACATCAAAATAGACATTGCACTTACACATACATGAACACACACACATACATATTTTAAAATTTTTATAAGGGGATTATATGATCAATACCTAGCATGCCTCATCTGGTTTTTTTTCACATAAGATGTTTTGAAGAACTTCCCATGTTAGCACAAATAGACCAACCTCATTCTGTTTAATGGCTGCATAGCATCCAATGTTGGATGCTATATATATCCAATATATTCCATAATATATTTCAGTAGCCCTTTGTTAATTGGCATTTAAGTAGTTTCCAGGTTTTTCTGATTTAAAAAAATGCTGACTGAGGATTCTCTTATAGCTTGGCTTAAAAAAAGAGCATATTAGTAGATTAAATTCCTAGGCATGGAATTTTCTTTAAAAAGAAATTTACTTTTCAATCTATTCTAACCTTTAATGTTGCCTACAATGTAGAGGGGGGAAAGCTTTCTAATTTTGCTTAAGTTAGGGGGAAAAATGGAAAACCCCAATGACACTGAGTGTAGGAGTCTAGCTGCCTTGATTCTTTCCAAAGTTAAGTGGGGAGTTGTTTATTTTGAATCATTTTAAAGAGATGTTTAAAATGAGGTCCTTAATAATATTGTTCTTACTTAAGAAGAATACAAAATGAGCTATCATGTGAGTAGCATTTCCTGCTTATCAGGCTGTGGAGAGAGTTCCATAATATGGCCATATAAAAATTATTGGTACCTGATCAGATCTTTGTGATTAAGTCACACTGAAGGCAATAGCTATCTGGTCTCTCTCAGATAAGATTTATGTGAAGCTGTTGGACCTGGGCCTCAACTGGAGTCAGCAAGGAGATTTCCTTGAATAAAATAACTCCCCCCAGTATATCATCTACATGGTCCCCGGGCCATGTATAATTTTACAAGACCTAGATGTTGTAGGGTAGAAGCCAATTTTAGAATCTTGCTTTCATTAAATGCAGAATGTTCATCCTACTGGGAAAAATTCAACTCCTTTTGCCAGTATTAGCAGCCAGACCAAACCTTCTGTATATCAGCACCATATGACAGATTCAAATTATGCCTAAGTCACTGGGGTTGGCAGAGATTGAAGGGGACTGTGTCCTTAAAAAGAACAAAGTTGCTGATGTAAGTCTGAATACAGAAGTTTCATTTTAGGAAAAAGAGAAACTTTTCTGGGTGAGGCTGGATTTGCTCCATAAATCAGGTCAGGCAAATTCCCACAAGGCATGGCCTTCGGGTGTTTCTAAGAAGAGCGGACCACTGACGCCCCTTTACTCAATCCTGGCCTGTTTGTGAGTCCGACTAGGCTCCCCTAGGTGATAGTCTTTCGGACATTTCTGGGAGTTCGAGAAAACGAACACTCCGTAAGTTCCTTTTACTTAGTTGTGAATAGGGGCCATTCTTCCATAGGTTTTCCATACTCTTAGTAAATGAACAGTCAGAATTTGGATGGATAAAAAAGAAGCAAAAGGTATAGTCAATGATATACTTCTGTCCCTGAGAAATTTTCACTGAAAAGTTGATATGGATCTCAAATAACAATTAGGAATAAAAAAACATGACACATGGAAAATTGCAGAAGCAGATGGAGATACCTATGAATCAGAGCAGACTTGAACTTCTGTGATTAGATGTGCTGGTCCATCTTACTCATTAATCCTTTCAACAAATATTTTTGAGCATCTATTCACAGAATCTTCTAGGTATATGTGTACAAAGATTTTTGCACCAAAAATAGTTAAAGTAATGCTTTGAGTTTAAAATGATTTCTATCACAACTACTGCAGTACAACAATGAGCTGGACAAATAGAGCAACTACAAGGCCAAAAGCATACCAGAAAATTATAGAAAAAAGAAAGAAAGCTGGGTTTTAAAAATATAAATACTCTTAAAAATGAATATTTATAGAATGTAAAAAAATAACTTATTTTTTTATGACAAAAGAATATATTTTGAGGGGCACCTGGGTGGCTCAGTTGGTTAAGCTTCCAACTTTGGCTCAGGCCATGATCTTGAGATTCATGAGTTTGGGCCCCGCATTGGGATCTTGGCTGTCAGCACAGAGTCCATTTCAGATCCTCTGTCTTCCCCTCTCTGCCCCTCTCACTGTCTCTCTCTCTTAAAAATGAATAAACATTTTTTTAAAAAAGAATATATTTTTTTCCAAAATCCAAGGAACATTTATAAAATTAACCATGTATTAATGGTATTAATGGGCCCATGTATCCCATTAAATATAAAAAAATATTTTTCAAAATGCAGATCACACTCCCTGATCATAATACAGGGGGAGGAGGACTTGGAGGAAAAAAAGGAAGAAAAGAAAAATGAAAAGAAGAGAAAAGTGGGTGCCTGGGTGGTGCAGTTGGTTAAGGATCTAACTCTTGATCTTGGCCCTGGTCATGATCTCACAGTTCATGAGTTCGAGCACCACATCAGGCTCTGTGCTGATGGTGCAGAGTCTGCTTGTGATTCTGTCTCTTCTCTCTGCTCCTCCCCTGCTTATTCTCTCTCTCTCTCTCTCTCTCTCTCTCTCTCTCTCTCTCTCTCTCTCTCTCTCAAAATAAATAAACTTAAAAAAAAAAAGAAAGAAAAGAGAAAAGGAGCCAGAGGCCATAAATTCTGGATCCTCTGGATCAAACCATACCTGAAAATACTTTAACTTTGGACTTCTGAGTTATTTCCACCAGAACCTTCTATTCCTCCTTTTTGAAATCAAACTTTCCTGATGCTTGCACAAAAATGTTCTAATATTATCATCTGGAAATATTATATTATATTGCACCTAATTATAAATCAAATGTGACTAAATAATAAAGATATTTTCAGACCAAGTTTAGCTCTCATATGGTTTTTCTCAGGATGAGCAATACTGGAATCTGAGACACAGAGAATTGAACCCAGGAGAATGACAAAGGGAAGTTCCAGAATGCAGCTGTGCAGCAAATCTCAGAGAACAGTCAGTGTGGGGGAGCTAGGTGTCCAGGAAGGAGGTGTCTTGGAAAAGAAGACTTCGTACATTTGATAGTATTCTTTGGAGAATGGGGGGAAAAATAAAAGATGCAATGAGGCCGGCAATGGCAGAATAAATAAGCAATTAGAAGCTGCAGGAGGAACAAGAAAAAGAGATATAAACATAGAGCACTCCTCGGATCTGCCGTGAACAGTATTTACATGGGTCATAATAACAGAGGCACGTTATTGAATTTCAGCTTTTAGAATCAAAACATCAGCACAGTCCAGTGGATTTACCATTTCAGAGCAGAGTCTAAATAATAAATAACATCAGCTTTGACAATGTGGAATTTTCAAGGACAGACCACAGATCATGGGAAGCAGAAAGAGGGAGGTGATAGAAGATTGAAATACCAAGATCCTCATGTCCTTACCTTAGGAACTGATGGGGAAACAAAAGAAATATGTAAGAATACTGTTCAAAGTTACAAAAACAACCACCAGAAATAAAAATAGTGACATGATTGTATACAAGATGGGAGAGGAGATGAGCTGAATCCTTACTTACTATGGCAGGAAGTCTAGAGTTAGCTTCTTTTTGTTGTTGTTGGTGGTGGTGGTGGCGGTGTTGTTTAATTATTTTTTTACAGTTTACTTTTTTTAATAGTTTATTGTCAAACTGGTTTCCATATAACACCCAGCGCTCTTCCCCACAAATGTCCTCCTCCATCACCACCACCTCCCTTCCCCCTCCCTCTCCCCCTTCAATCCTCGGTTCGTTTTCAGTATTCAGTAGTCTCTCAGGTTTTGTGTCCCTATCTCTCCCCAACTCTCTTTACTCCTTCCCCTCCCCATGGTCCTCCATTAGGTTTCTCCTGTTCTCCTGTTAGACCTAGGAGTGCAAACATATGGTATCTGTCCTTCTCCTCCTGACTTATTTCGCTTAGCATGACACCCTCGAGGTGCATCCACTTTGCTACAAATGGCCAGATTTCATTCTTTCTCATTGCCATGTAGTACTCCATTATATATATATATACACCACATCTTCTTGATCCACTCATCAGGTGATGGACATTTAGGCTCTTTCCATGAGTTGGACTTTGTTGACAGTGCTGCTATGAACATTGAGGTACATGTGCCCCTGTGCATCAGCATTTCTGTATCCCTTGGGTAAATCCCTAGCAGTGCTATTGCTGGGTCATAGGGGAGTTCTACTGATAGTTTTTTGAGAAACCTCCACATTGTTTTCCAGAGAGTTAGCTTCTTAAAGGAATAAATCTAGAAATAGGGGTTTGTGTAGTTTATTTAGAGACAATGACAAAATTTAAAGACAGAGAGAATTATATCAAGAACAAAAATCAGAAAATGTTACAAGAATAACATGGTTGATCAGGACTGAGATCAGGATCTCAGGATCTCTAGTCCCTGAGATGGAGCTAGGGAGTGATCTTTCATTTCATATGCTTATGATCCAAATAAGTACTTAAACCATGTGTAGACTGCTTTGATAAAAAGAAAATTGCAATGCTTAAAAAAAGAAATCAGACTGAATACCACTCATAATTAAAGAAAATCAACCTAATCACTTTCAATTGATCAATTTTACAAATATATGCAAAAGGCCAGAATGTGGGGAACAAGGAGAGAAATTAAAAATATTTTAGCAATCAGAATAGAACACGCACCAGCCACTCAGAACTGATGCTGGCCATAAAATACCACATGCCCAACCTGGTGCCTGGCAGCTTCTTAGCAGTCTAGGGGAAGGCATGTTGTACATTATTGGTAGGGGTGTATGTTGAATATTTCAAGCTTCCTCCATGTTATACCATGTATCAGTAATTCATTTCTTTTTGTTGCCAAATAAGAATCCATTCTGTAGATATGCTGCATTTTATTTATACAGTCTTCAGTTGATGGACACTTGAGTTGTTTCCACGCTTGGCTATTACGAATAATAGTGCTATAAATATTCATGTAAAAGTTTTTGTGTGGGCATATGTTTTCATTTTTCCAAGCAACAGAACAAGGAGTGGATATGCTGGGTCAAATGATGCAATGTTTAACTTTCTGAGTGACTGTCAAACTGTTTTCCAAAGTGGCTACACTATTTTACATTCATTCCCACTAGCAGTGCAAAGGGGTTCCAATTTCTCCACATCTTCTCCAACATGTGTTATTATCTGACTTCACAATTTAAACCTCCTAGTTTATTGGCCACTTGTAATATCTTCTTTGGAAACTATTCATATATTTTGCCCATTTTTAAAATTGGGCTGTCTTTATCACTGACTTATAACTGTTCTTTATATATTCTAGATATGAGTCCTTTACCCAATATATGATTTGAAAATATTTTCTCCCATTCTGTGGGTTGTACTTTTACTTTCTTGATTGTACCCTTTGAAACACGAAGTTTTTGAAGTCTAATATATCTATTTTTAATTCTGTTGCTTATGCTTTCTGTCATACCTAAAAATTTATCACCAAATTCAGGTTCACGAAGGTTTGTCTCTATGTTTTATTCTAAGATTTTTACAGTTTAGAGTCTTCCATTTAGGTTTTTCATCCATTCTGAATTCATTTTGTCTGTGGTGTGAGGTGAGAGTCTGACTTTATTCTTTTGCATGTGGCTTTCCAGTTGTCTTATCACCATTTTTAAAGAAACGATTCTTTCCCTTGTAGAACAGTCCTAACACTCGTGTTGGAATCACTTAGTTGTATGGGATTGCTTTTGGACTCTCAGCTGCGTTCTCTGCACATCTAAGTCTAACCTCGTGCCAGTTCTACACTTAGTAATCCCAGCTTTGTAATCATCTTCAAAATCAGGAAATGTGAGTCCTCCATCTTTTTATTCTTTTATTGTTTTGGCTATTCTGGGGCCCTTTCATTTCCATACGAATTTTAGGATCAGCTTCTCAATTTCTACAAAGGGATTTTAATAAGGATTGTGTGGAATCTGTACGTAGTTTGGAGGGCTTTTGAGATTATGCAGAGGCCCACCTATGGTGTTGGATCAAACTGAATGTTCCAAACTTTGAGAAACATAGAATGAGAAACATTCCCCATGTCTGCCCGTCTGGGTCACAGACTAGCGAGAGCTTAGATGGGAAGAAAAAACGTTTGGTCTCTGGGATTGGAAGCATAACCCTGGACCCCAGGTCAGAAGGAGTTGGTCGTGAGCATGCCTTTTGACTAGAGATAAGTTGGCCCCTGCAACCTGCTTAATCTGATTTTATGTATAACGGCTTAGCCTTTAAATTTCTTTAAGAGTCTTTTTTTGTTTTGGTTTGGTTTTTTGCCCTCCTCAAGGATTCCTTATAAGGGTGAAGCCAAGAAACAGGTCTAAAAAGAGTAATCAGTTCTTTTCTCACACTTTTTTAGTCTCTCCCTATCCATTCTCTTGATACTGAAACAGGACAGACAAAGGCCAACATTCTCCTTGGGTCTGGGACACAGAAGAGGCTGGGAACACCTCATATTAATGAATCTTGTCTCTATGATAATAGCATAGCATTCAGGACATTTCCTACCACAGCTCTTGACTAAGTACAAGCATTTTCTTGCCTCTTCTGCCTCTGGGCTATAAGTTCTTTGAGGCCAAGCATTTTTTTCAGAGCTGTTTCTCCAGTACTTAGCAGAATTCATGGCGTGCAAACCAGTGCACAAACATTTGAGGCATAAATATTGTCATGTTTCAAATGAGAGTGTAGTTGTAGTGACCATCAAATCAGATGATGCATGGGGAAATGATAGTCATTTTAAGGACTTACAAATATGACACATTTGTTTTCAAAAAGACATTTTTTAAGAAGTGTAATGTGAGTGGGATATCACCTGAATATGGAGTTTCTAACACCTCCTCTGAACAAGAAATGAGAACACTGGTTCAAATGAAATACGATGATTATAAACATATCATCAGATTCAAAGTTTTTGTGATTCCTGTGATGTCTCAGGCAGATTCCCAATTTCAGCATATGTTGGTTAAATAAATGAAGAAAGGTCAGATCTTTTATGACTAAATGTTTATAACAATGTATATTTTAAATCTTATCTTCTCTTTACTGTCTTTTTATACAAGCTTGTTTTTATTGGACCACCAGCAGCAAATTCCTGCAATTTTATAGCCATGTGACATTGTTGTCATTGCTTTTAGCACAAGCATCTGTTAGTAAAGAGACTAAAAGTATTCTCTTATGAGTCACTAAAATACACTTGCCAAGACCAATTAAACTAGTGCCAAATATGACAAGTCACCAGAAGACTTTTAACAATTTATAATGTTTTTGCTGGGGAAGGGAAATAAAGAAGAGAAAGAGGTAAATTTGCATAACACTTTTTTTTCTGGTGAGCTTCAAAAGCTATAATCACTGAAATAAAGTAATGCTAAGTGCATTATTATTTCTTCTGGTATTTTCTACACCATAAACCAAAGATAATAATTAAGATTTTTGGTGGTTGGTCCTCTCCACCTCCACAGTACAAAATATACCTTGTTCTTCCTGAGCACGACATGCTAACCAAACATGAATGGACAAAGTATAGAAGAAGCAATGCTGAATCTTAGGTTTCTGAATAATTTAATGTTGGCCATATACTTAACAGGCAATAAGGTAAACTAGCAGTTAAATTCTGCATATATGAAACAGCCTGAAGTTAGGAAATTTAGCTCAAATAAAGGTTTGTAATATAGTTAAGAGGACTTACAGGGGAGATATGTTTCCTCACCAAGTTTAAAAGTCATAATGAGTTGGCAGGACTTTCAGAAAATGGGGCATCTCATTAAATGTAACTCTTAAGAAAAAAACAGCACAAATTTGTCACAATGTAAAATGTAAAGAACAAGAACACTTGATTTACCTTGTATCTTCCTACTGAACACTCACTTAAAAAGTGGAGAACTGAGGCAATTATGTCAACAAAATTGGAGCTCTGATATTATTTTTTCAAAAACATTCTAAAAATAGAGGAAAATATACACCCTTGGAATTCTGTGACCTGGAGGCATCCTGGCTGCTCTTGTGATGCCTGATTATTCTTGGAATTCTGTGGCCTGAGACATTTCGCATCAAGTGGGCACCTGCAGGAAACATTGCCCCTGAAGGCCCCTCTGGCAAATTCTTCAGGTCAGTCAAGTGCTATGAAACAGTCCCCCAAAGTATAGCTTGACTGATATTGAATTTAAAGACATGAAAATTGCTGCAAAAATACCTTAGGCTAACTGTTTTTATTTTAACAAACTTTATTTTGGAATAATTTTAGATATGTAGAAAATTTGCAAAGGTAGGAGAGATAACCCTTAAAGTTCACTTAGCTTCCCCTAATATTAACATCTTACATCACGATGGTAAATTTGTCAGAACCAAAAAAATTGACAATGGTTCACAGACTTTGAGGATAATTACCAAACATCTTAGAGGACATGAAGAAAAATTTGTCACAGGAACAAAATAAGCACTATATTCTTATGGGATGAGCCCAGGAAAATGTAAAAATTTAACACCTTTCAAAGCCCAAATTTCAACTCTTTAGCATGGTGTGATCAGGTGAACCAAAGAAATGCTTCTCAAATTTCAATGTCCACATGAAAGCACAGAGCCTGCTTGGCATTTCTCTCTCCCTCTTTCTCTGCCCCTCCCCTACTCTCTCTCTCTCTCTCTCTCTCTCTCTCTCTGTCTCTCTCTCTCCATCTCTCTCTCTCAAAATAAATAAATAAATAAATAAACATTTAAAAAGTTATTAAGGGTGCCTGGCTGGCTCAATCAGTTAAGCATCCAACTTTGGTTCAGGAGATGATCTCACGGCTTATGAGTTTGAGCCCCATGTAGGGGTTCTGTGCTGAAAGCTCAGAGCCTGGAGCCTGCTTCAGATTCTGTGTCTCCTTCTCTCTCTGCCTATTCTCTGCTCATGTTGTCTCTCTATCAAAAATAAATAAACATTAAAAATAAAATAAAAATTAAAAAAATTTTTTTAATTCACCTGGATGGGCAGTGCCAGGGCTTGACATTACCACCTGTGTCAGTGAATCAAAGATGCCACATCCCGTAAGCAGATGCACCAAGCAGACAGTCAGGGACAAAATTATCTTTCTTGTCAAATGAGGAGGCTACAGAGTACTGACCTAAACTGGGGCTCTCCCCCTTGTCCTTGGTGGAATGGGAACTATTAACAATGCATTTCCAGGTGAACGGAGTTTTGTTACACAGTGGCCTTGCAGAGAGACCTTTTGTTCAACAGCAGATAGCCCACCTGTGTCTCTGTGAAAGTCTTCTGAGTTCCTTTTTGGCTCCAGCTAAATCATGGCAGCAGTTGGAGCTTGGCAGAAGTCTATCCACTGAATGGAGATTCAGTCCCAGAATCTAGCCTCCAATGCACCATTCTGCATTTATTTTGCACACACTGAAAACTGAAAGTTGCCCTCAGTCAATCTATTTCTACTTTTGGATTCCTATGGTTCTCTATTGAATCAATTCTCCAAGAATAACACACACAACATGTTGTTCCTGAGCACTTGTGATCTGAAAATGTACAGCCTTGCAGGGAAGACCTCCTGGTATCACTAACACTACCAGGGCCTTGAACCTGCCTGTCATGTATATCCTTAGAGTAGGTCATGGCAAGCTAGACTCTCCTAATGCTTCTGCTATTCTTTGCCAAGAGCAAAGGAAGGTGTCAGCATATAAAGACCTTGAGTGCTCAGTGGACACTGAAGGGCTTGGGTAAGTTCTGACTGAAAACAACCAGGACCTTCCACAGGTGACAATGCCCCCTGGAAGTGTAATCTGGGAGTCACAGTTTTACTTGAAGTATTCTCTACAATGTCATGACCAGCTCTATTCAAGAAGATGCCTTACTATAAGTTGAACCTTAATTGTGTGCTGGCTATTATTTCTAGGGCAGGGGATATAGCAATGAACTAAGTAGATAGAACTCCCTATTTCTACAGGCCTATGCTTAACACTTTTTAAAACTTAGAAGAATCATAAATATAATTCATATACATCCACTAATAAATTATCATTTCAAAATGAGACAATTTGGATCAGTTTAGAAACATCATCTATCTCAAAAAAAAAATTAAGACTGATAATGTTTATTTTTGCCAGAAAAAAAATTTTGACATTTCCTGTAAGAACTGGAAAAAAAAGCTAACATTAAATACATTGAATATTTCCGTGTGCCAGGAGCTATACTATGTAATTTTACATAAATTATCTCTTTTTATGCTCATAACAATCCTATGAACTAGGCACCACATTATCCCCAGTTTACAGATGAAGAGCATTAGGGGAATAATAGATCAATGAATTTATGGCTCAAAAAGCAGAAGTCAAGCCCAGTGAACTTGGAGCACAGAGACTCTTCCAAGGTATAGCAAAGGCAACTCTTCATTGCCCTAAGGAAGTTAAGTACAGTGTAGGAAGATTTCTGTTCAGCCAAGAAGAAAAAGAAAGCCAACCAGAATGAAGGACTAGAACTCACCATATTTGCCTGGGGAGAACTTTTGTCTGCTTTTTGGCCATTAGAAAGCCATACCAACTTCCTCCTATGGCCGTGTTTCATGGTCAAGAGTAGAAGGAAGGGAAGACTATATTACCCCTTGAGTACGAAATGCCTCCGGCCTGCCTTTGGACTGATCACTGTAAGATAATACATTTCTTCAGTGCTTCAGGCAATTTGACTTAATGCTCCAATATCCTGATTGATACGGTGACACCACTTCAGAGACTGCAAGCCATGCATTCGAGCCAGGAGCCAATTGGGAAACAGGCAGAAGTTTGAGTGTCTGGGGCATCAGTGAGAGTGGAGAAGAAAGCCGATCAAAGAGGACTATGGAGTCTACACCAAGCCCAGAGAACAGACCACCAGTTACCTCACAGAACTCCAGGACAGCACCTCAAAAAGCTGCAGGACCAGACAACAGCCTGATGGACACAGCACCAAACCAGAATCCCAGGGCAGCTCCCATGCTGGAGCTCCTCCCTCCACCAGGTCACAACCATGCCTTCCCCCATTGTCATACATCTGGGTACCCTCTGGGGAAAAGCAAGATGAGGAAGAAGAAATATGAAAAGCCAAATCACCCACTCAATCCCCAAAAGGCTATCCAAATAGAAGAAACTGAAATATAAAAATTAGCATATTAAAGTGGTTCCCACCACCTCCCTCCTCTCCCTGCCTCCCTTCCTTTCCAGCTGCCCAGCAAGGTGAGTACTCACAAGATCCCTTTAGAAAAGAAAGAGACTTTGTGGTTTTTTTGTTCTTATGAGATAGTGTGTGTTAATGGGAGTCCCACAACATAAGACCTACAGAAGTCACAAAAGAGCAGCAGGATTTGAAAACAAGCAATACGACTCAACCCTTGCTAGTTACCACTGTTCTAATCTACAGGGAATGCAAATAGCTGGCCTATGTGCTCCCTCTTTCCCATGTGGGGACCCAAGGCAGGTACCGATGATTGATCCTTTATCCTTTGAGTCCAGACATGGCCTCAGAAGCCTTCTCAACACTGTGTTCCACAAAACCACTACCAACTGATCAGAGTCAGAAAACAAGCGGAAAATTATCTGCGAGCAGCCACTTGGTAAACATCATGAATCAATAGTCTTACTTTCATTTCTTATCAGAAAGAAGTACTTCTCGGAGAGAAGGTCCAAAGCTCATTCTGAAGGACATCGCTCTCTCCAGTGCAGGGAGAAGAGGCTGCAGAACTCACAGCTTTGCTTAAAGAACCTGGATTTTCATACTGACTCCTTTTATCCAAGCAATGAGCAGGCCTTTTTTCCCTCCTCCCTTCACTTGTTCCCAGGCACCATAAAACACACAGGGTAAACTCTTCTTCAAGGCTTTTCCACTGGCTCCAGAACCATATGTAACACTGCTGTTTTTAAGACACCTCACTGTAGCCAAAAGTTTAACCTTCTGGTGTGGGCTTTCCTTGACTTTCAGTGTGGTTGAACATCTGACAACCATTTGGTGGAATCAGTGAAGGGAGTAGAACAAGAAACACAACGTTTTGTTGACTTTTCTGCTGAACCATTGGAAATTCATTTAGGCCCACACAAGCCGAGTCTTCCTTTAATACTAAAAATGCAATTTTGCAGAAGCCAGTTCCCATCTTGGAGGTCATATATGGCTGTCCACAGGGGATTCCTAAAGCGGAGTCCTCTCTCGCCCTTGATTTTGCCCTGCCACCTCTGAAAACTGTCCCAGCATTCTTGAGAAGGCGCCAGGTGGATGGCCTCAGCCAATGATGTCATTTGGTCACTACCAGGCTGGAGTGCCTCACCAGGCTGCTGTGTCACAGCATGGAAAGCTGCCTCGCCCAGGGAAGCCGTGCCAGGAGCACCTCTAGGCAGCCTCACTTCCAAGGAGTGGGGGGCTGATTCTACCAGGCCTACAGACCTGAACTGTCTACACCCTGGTCATTCCACATTTGGTTTCTACCCCCTCCAGATCTCCTCCTTACTCCCTCTAACGAAACATGTATTACTTCTGTAACCCAGATTGTCAGAGATGCTGAGCACATTAAATCTGAAAAATCTTATAATGCTCTTGGCCCTTCTAGAACTCTGAAAGCTACCCACGAACCTAGAGTAGGCTCTGGGGGAATTTCCCAGCCGAAGTGGTCTGTCCTCCGAGGGAGGCGGTTCAAGGTAAAGTCAAGAGTACAGCTATGTGACCTTAGGTTGCTTAATCTCTGAACCTCAATTTCTGCATTTCTAAGAAGCATTGTAGTAAAACCTGCTCCTTGGGCTTTTAGGATAATGGAGAGAAATTAGGGGAACAAATCTCTTTTCATGGTTCTTTGCTTCCCTCCTCTACCACCCTCCACACATGCATAGGGGAGGAAATCTTCCAGAAAGAAAATCCACTCGTATCATTTCACTGTCTTTACTCTCTGGGTGGGAAGAAGGGGTTGCTGTTGGGGTGAAGAGAATCTGTTTGCAGCAAAAGCGGGAAAACAGAGCCTCAACCTCTTGCGCTTGCTTGAGGCATAGCTTCTTAAGTCTGGAAGCCTATGCAAGGCCTGAGCATGGACTTTTTTGGGTAACTGCTTCAGAGGGGGTCCTCGATCTCACAGCTCTGCCCCGTGGAGCCTGCACTGGCTGTGCAGCAGCCAAGGAAAACTGAAACTGGGTGTGCTATTGAGTTCTGCTGTGGAATTTTCACACAGACCAGGGAATTGACCACCTGGGTGCCCACTGACACAGCAACCTGGCAGGGTGGCTGCCTTGGGGTCGCATTATCACCCACTGGCCCTCTAGAAGGGTCCATTCCTCACTGCTGGCTGGGCGGGTCCCTGTAAGTCAGCCCTGCCCTGTGCCATCCAGTGGCCCCACCTGGCTCCCAAGGAAGGTGGGTGGGGAGATCAGAAAAACCAATTTTCAAAGAGTAAAGGAAAATAATCAGTGGGTCCCTGAGTAGATTTTCAGTCCTGCTTTCATCTGGTTTAAGCGGTAGGTATATTTCAAGGGAAGATCTGATGATATGGCAGGAGCGCATGGTAACTGCCGCAGTGCCCGGCCCTGGGCCCACGGAAGCTACATGCTGGGGACTGGAGAAGGAGAGTAGTGATGGAGGCCAGCGCCTCACTTTCCAGATGATAAAACTAAAGCACAAAAAGCTGAATTAGTAGGAGAATGGAGTCATAGGTCTGGCACCCAACTGTCCAGCTTCTCTCCTGCTTCCTTCCCACCAGCATCTCCCAAGGTATGTTCCATCTGGTGTGTGCCCTAGTGAGGGATGGTGATAGCTGTTCTAGAAAATTGACTGTGGTCAGATGGCTGCACATTAATGTTGGCTCTTGAGATAAACAGTGCATGAAAAGGAAGCATGGCCATTCAGGAACTGCCAAGTGCCACCTATTGGGAATGCTGGAGCAAACAGAAGGAAAGGGTGGTTTCTTCCAGCTGCATTCCGTTCCCAGCTACCAGAGGCTCAAACCAGGACATTTGTTGCCATTTACAAGAAGCATGGCAGTGGGCAGCTCTGTGGTATCGGGCACTAGATTGACACCTTTGGTCTCAGTTCTCATGGTCACAAGATGGCAGCCACAGCTCCATCCACAACCTCGCACAAAAGCAGAGAGCTAGGCGATGTCAAAATGGAAGCACACTATCCCTGCATTTCTCTTTTTATTCCCAGAAACCCCCAAGGTTCCCAGCCCCTTAGTAAGTCTCATTGGCCAAAAGAGCTGAGTCATATGCTCACCCCATACCATCCCAGGCAAAGGAGACCACAAGCCCTGAAACAAAATGTAAAAATATTGTGATTAATTCCCTGAGGCTGGACCCATTGTCTCCCAATTTTTTTTCTTTCCTTGTATAGTTTTTTTTCTCAGTTCTGATGGCAAAAAAGGAGGAATGGCTTTTTGAAAGCTACTAATGGGGTCCACCGTGATAGATTTCTGTACTCTATGACTTCCAAAAGCTTTTTTATGTGAATGTGTACTGTTCATGTTAAGAGGCGGAACTAATGTACAGTTTCCCAAACTTCCCTGACCACAGAACCCTTCTGTCACTAAGCATCTCATGAGATTTGGTTCTAGGGAACATACTTTGAGAAACACCGCCCAATGTATCTCCTCAGCATTTCCCTTTGTAATTTACATGACATCACTTTTAGGCTAGACAGAAACCTCTTCAACCTTGAATAAATACAGTTTTCATAAATTTCTGTGTTCTTGGTGTTTTCTAAAGTCTTTCCCTGTCTAAGTCAACCTTAGATTCAAAATGACAATTTTTCTGTCTCTGCCAAATCTTCGCATTTAGATATTTATCCTGAAATGTTTTCAGTCCCCACAAAATTCTTCAAAGATTTAAAAATAAAAAAGGCAAGATGAAGTCCTGAAACCTGTTTCAGCAGCTGTTCTAGAATGTTCTAAGAATTCCATCCAGCCATGGATGCCATGTTCACCCTGGTGTATGTTCCATGTGTCTCTGTCTTTTCTCTCTAATTAGCAGTTTGTTTCCTTTCTTCCAGGAGCCTGACCATGGTGTACACTCAAAGTGACTAGAAATTCCATAGCTCAGACTGAGAGAGAAACTTCAGCTTGTATTGACTGAGGTTCCAGAAAGGCTGCCACCTTCTGCCCAGTGATTGTGAACTATCACAGCTTTCACGTACCATGCAGCACCCAGGGACACGCATTTCATCTGCATGATCTCCATTCTTCCACCAAGCTGTGAGCCAAGTAGTAGTCTCATCCCTAGTTTTACAGATGAGAACACCAAGCCCAGGTCTGCCTGACTCCACAGGCTATGTGCAAGGTAAAGTCTCCTGGCTCATTGGAAAAATTATCTATCTGCCCATTGTTGGGAGAGACTTGGGGTAAAACCTTTTCTATTTTAACTTTTTTTTAAATTTTTATTTATTTTTGAGACAGAGTGTGAGTGGAGAAGGGGCAGAGAGTGAGGGGAGACACAGAATCTGTGAGTGGGGAAGGGGCAGAGAGTGAGAAGAGACAAAATCCCAGCCTGTGTCCCAGGCTCTGGGCTCCGAGCTGTCAGCACAGAGCCTTATGTGGGGCTCAAACTCATGGACCCATGAGATCATGACCTGAGCTGAAGTCATCAGACACTTAACCAACTGAGCCACCCAGGCGCCCCAGGGCAAAACCTTCTCTATTTGAAAGTCATCCTGGGTTCACCAGATACCTTCATGAAGGGGTAACCACAAGTCTAGTAAAATTTGCTGATTGCTCTATAGAGCAATTTTTTTTAGCCTAGACTTGGTACAAATTGCAAAAAGTGTAACCAAGCCCTCCTTGGGGAATATTTGTGTATGTATTAGCAGGGAGTGGAATATAATCACATTTTCCCCCTATTAGGTAAAGTCAGCTCAGAACTTACATGAAGGGCATTCTTGAAAGAAAGCATTTCTAAAAGGGGAGCTTGTGTGATATTTGCAAAGCAGCAGTGTACCAATCCCACTTACTAACAAAATAAAATATATAAAGCCAACACTTTCTGAACATATCCTATATGAAAGACCAGTGCTATGTACCTTAAATATTTTCCTTAAAGTTCTTACAACCATCTTGAGAAGTGTGTATTATTGCTCCAATTCAACAAATCAGGAAACCAGGGTTTCAAGAGGTTAATTGGCAAGGTGACATCACAAAGCTAGATTTTTCATTAAATTCAGAGCTGAGAAATACAAGATGATTATGGGGTGAGGGAGCCTAGGCTCTAGTAGCTAGGGCTACTACCTTCTTCTGCCAGGCCATGGTGGCCCTCCTGAGACACTAGCCCCCAGCTGAAGAGGTGCCAAGACAGGAGGTTTGGGCAGTATACAGTGGCCCCCTCAGCCTGGGAGCAAGACTGAACAGGTTCGGGCTGGCCTGTAGCACTTACACGTGCATTCAGGCTGAGATGCCAGGAGCCTGAGGGCATCGAGTAGGTCCTCAGTTCTCCATTTACACAGAAGGATGATCATTGCCGCTAGCTTAGCCAGCTGACAAGGTCCTTGCCTTGCAAATTAACAATGCTTATAAATCACCATGAGCAACTTGGAGGAAGACACTGTTCCACCCAAAGCATTGTTGGACAATGACCCTTCTTGCTTTTACCATGCAGCCTATGTTATTAAAATATAGTCTGAAATGTCTGCTTGAATTGTACCATCCTTTTTAATGGATCACTGAAAACGCCCATTGTCTTAATGTCTAGAGGTGCTTCATCTGCACCACAAAATCTCTCAACAAAAAAAGGAAAAGCCAGAAAGTAAATTCACCTTGACAAAGTGAAACGAAAGAGCACGTCTGTTTCATATGCTCATGCTTAGGCTTGGCTGCTTTTCAGATGTTTCAAGGGATTTTCTTTCTTTTTTTTTTCCTCCTTCCAAACTACCTTCTTTATTTAGGGATCCCTATTTGACCTCCTGCCTTTTCTACTGTGTCACTTATTGCTTTGCCAGAGACTAAGTGAATGTGAGGACACAAAGGGACAATGAGACTTGTTACCCGAGGCAAGAAGCCACCTGCACGCATTAGGGAGGCTCCTTCTCATATATCTTGCCAGGTTGTCCGAAAGGCATTAATAGGAGGGCCGCCACCCAGCTCTCTTACTCAGAGTGGATGAGGGAGGGCTTATCCCAAACTGAGGAGTTCTGATGAAGCCAGGGCAAAATGCGCCCAAAGTATTATCATTAATTATTATTATTGAGATTATTTATTTCTCAGTTCCTGCTATGAAGAAATTACAAAGAGGTAGTGGAAATAGATCTATCCTGATTGATATTAAATACATCTAATTATAAACTATTTTTAGGCATAAAGAGGCCAGTGCCATGTAGGCAGAACTGAAAGGAAATGTTAAGTGAACTGCCCAGTCTATTCCTCCCCACCTTGAGCCACTACCATATAGCAAGTCAAAATAATATGAACAACTCAAGATGTCTTGCTCCCAACAGTCAACAGTAGCTAAGAGAATGCAGACCCTTTTGTCTTTTAGCTGAAAAACTGACTTTGTTTCTCACTTTTATTCCTTATTCTCTCTTCTCTCCACACCTTGCCAAATTCTAAAGAAATGAAGTTTGGAAATACTAGGCAGAAAGTATCACACAAAAGCCCCCACTAAATACATTTGTAACCACTGCTTTCACAGACAAATTATAAAGGAAAAGCTAGCAGAGGGAAGTCCCAGTGTAATAAAAGGCCCATCTGGGCAGTGACAAGTTATCTAGCTAAGAGTAGGAAGAAACATGGAATAAATGAAGGCACTTTTATGCAAGAAGCCCCATTGTGCCCAGCTGAGATGAAAGACACAGAGAGAGAACGTCTATGTGGTTTGCTCACTTCAGATTTTGCCAACCATGAAGCACACCTGTGAGATCAGCTCAGGAGGCGTTTGTGCGGCAGGCAAGCAGGTGGTGGAGGAAGGTCTCGCTGTCAGGGCGCGCCGCTGTCAGCAAGAGTCACTGCAGGCCGAGTGCTTCCTGCACAGGGCCTTCGGTTCCCCGTCTCCTTACTGAATTACCTAAAGGAATCCTGATCAGGTGACTCTTCTAAAAGGTCCGCCGTAATGTGGCCCCAAGGATGGCGTGACAGCAAGGCCCTATTACAGTTCTCATCTGGAAGCTAAGCTGCTTCCCAAATTGTTGGTGTTTAGGAAGAACCAATGACCAGAGCCATGTGGTGTCTGGCTCATAGCAGGCATTTAATATTTGTTGAATGACCACAATTTTAACTGTCATCTATGGAAGATTTAGTCTCATGTTCCCAGTTTGCTGATTGTTTGAGAAAGCAGGTATCTGAGAAATCACACCGTTTTCCTGTGCATTCTATAAGCTACAATAGACCTGCTATATGCTAAGTGGCACAGAATAAAGAAGAAAGAAGGAAGGAAGAGTGAGAGGCAGGGAGGGAAGAAAAAAATATCCTCCCAGGTCATTAAACAAAATACTGTGTTCAATTCCCCAAGTCAAGGAAAGGTGAGAGGGGCCTGCACCAGAAATCAATCTAGTTAGCTGGTCCATGAAGGCCAGAATTATCTTTTACTCTTGATCAGATCAGGGCAGAACCTATGGGGAGAGATCCAAGCAGGCAATTCAGCCTGGGACATCAGAAACCATGTGTTAAGTCCCTAGCATAACCTGAACAGATATTTTTCCAAAGAGACATCCAGATGGCCAACAGACACATGAAAAGATGCTCAACCTCACACATCATCAGGGAAATACAATTCAAAACCACCATGAAACATCACCTCACAACAGTCAGAATGGCTAGTAGCAAAAAGACAGAAAATAACAAATGTTGACAAAGCTGTAGAGAAAATTCTTATGCACTGTTGGTGGGAATGTTAATTGGTGCAGCTGTTGTGGAAAACGGTATAGAATTTCCTGAAAAAGTTAAAAATAGAACTACCATACAATCCAGGAATTCCACTTCTGGATATTTACCTGAAGAAAACAAAAACACTAAATTGAAAAGAGGTTTGCACCCATATGTTTATTGCAGCATTATTCACAATAGCCAAGGTATGGAAGCAACCTACGTGTCCATCAACGGATGGATGTGATGTGGTATATATACATTATGGAATATTTCTCAGCCATAAAAAAGAATGAGATCTTGCCATTAATGATACAATGGATGGACGTGCAGGATAGTGTGCTATGTGAAGCAAGTCAGAGAAAGACAAATTCTATATAATTTCACTTATATATAGAATTTAAAAAACAAAATGAAAAAAAGAAACAAACAGAAAACTGAATCAGAGTCATTATTACAGAGAACAAACAAGTGCTTGCTGGAGGGGGTTGGGGGAGACAGGTGAAATAAGTAAACGGGATTAAGATGTACAAACATCCAGTTATAAGTAAGTCACAGGGATGAAAAGTACAGTACAGGTAATGCAGTCAATAATATTATAATAACTTTGTATGGTGACAGAGGGTAACTACTGTTATAATAATGAGCATTTTGTGAGGTACATAATTGTCGAATCATATTGTACACCTCAAACAACTATACTATACTATTGTACGTCAACTATACTTCAATGAAAAATAATGCTAAATTTTAAATTTTAAAAATTAAAAAACATAGACCCAGACAAAGCCAGAAAGTAGGTGAGTGGGAAATGACTGAGGGGAAGGGAGGGATTGAGTGCAGGGAGAAGTAAGTCAGAATATGAAGAATTACAGAAGTTCTGTATTAAATCTGTGGACTTGAGCTGAGGCATGGGAGAAACCAAGCTCTCAGGTTGGACATGTTGTGAATTTAAAAAGTAGTTTAAAAAATAATGGATTTTATTTTATTTTCCCTAACCATATTTTCTCTCAACATTTTATTATAAACATTTTCAAATATAACAGAGAAGTTGAAAATTACACAGTAAACACGCCACCTGATAGTTGCATTACCACACATCAGTTCATCCATCCATTCCTCTTTCCTGTTATTGACCCATTCTATTTTTGCTACTTTGTTTCCAACATTTTCCTATGAAAACATGGCTGTATTGTTAAATGCTTATTATTTTTGTTATTATATCCAGGTAAGGGTAGATGGGGCAGCAGATAGTCTTACAATATATATTCCCCTCTATTTCTGTAAGTAACAGAATTGTAAAATATATATATGCAAATTTAGTACAAAAACTACATTCCCCAGCCTTCTTTGCAGCTAGGTATAGGCCTGTGACTAACTCTTGACCTATAAAATGTAATGGGAAGTGTCATGTGACAGCTTCCAGGATGTTTCCCTTAGAGGCAGCACGCCTGGTTCGCTTTTCCTTCCTCCATTCTGCTGCCTGCAACATGGATGTCAGGATGTGGACAAGGAACCCAGCCTAACAATGGCTTTATGGAGCTGGGAGCTGGATGAAGTGTGCAGCCTTGACAACTGCACGGAGCAGAGCCACCCCAGCAGGCCTAGCCTGCCTACCCCGGACTAAAGTTACATGTTATTTCCAGCGTTCTGTCACTTGCAACTAAACCTAATTCTCACAAATACAACAAGACGAAAATCAAACACTATACAATGTCACTTGGCTTAAAGTGAAAAGCGAAGGACATTTCCCAGTACCTCCCTAGCCCCGGTTGAGCTTCCTGCTGGAACTCCTTTAGCTCTTTTAACTACTTACTTCCACATCTCTAAGTAATGTTTCTACATTTATTTCTCCGTTTCTCCATTGTAGATGCCATCTCTTGACATCAGCTCACTGAGACTATCTTTCATTTCTTTATGCTTCCTGTCAATAAAGCTTCATTGCCATTTTGATTTCTCTATTATTTGTGCTTGTAAATATAGTATTATTTACACTATTCTTTCTTTTTCCATCAACTAAAGATGAAATCTCTTGTCTCCCTGCTTTGTAGATGAGGTCATTAGCCCACCTACCTCCTAAGTCTCTCCACTTCTCTCTTAATCATCTCAATCTCCCGTTGTTTTCAGGTTTTCATTGTCAGCACTGGTGCCATTTTCATGCTGTGACTGACAGTTTCACTTTAAATTTCTTTTTGTCTTTTATTTATTTTTGAGAGCCAGAAAGAGACAGTATGAGCAGGGGAGGGTCAGAGAGAGAGGGAGACACAGAATCGGAAGCAGGCTCCAGGCTCTGAGCTGTCAGCACAGAGCCTGCCTCAGGGCTCAAACCCACGAACCTTAACATCATGACCTAAGCCGAAGCCAGACACTCAACCGACTGAGTCACCCAGGTGCCCGACAGCTTCACTTTAGAGTGAGGGATGCCTGCCTTTTTTTATTCTTTTGGACGCTGAAATGCCAGAATGTAGGGGAGTTTGCTC
Organism: Suricata suricatta; assembly: GCF_006229205.1. Classification (NCBI taxonomy): domain Eukaryota; kingdom Metazoa; phylum Chordata; class Mammalia; order Carnivora; family Herpestidae; genus Suricata; species Suricata suricatta. The sequence goes on from NC_043712.1 coordinate 62,360,647, forward strand.
TGGGGTGCCAGCTCCTACCTTTGGTGCCTTAATTTGGCTGTGCTCCTCTAGCTTTCAGCCTAGAACTCACACAGAATATTGTAATTATGTGCTTACATGTCTATCACATGTCTATCACATCCTTTATCCTTAGGAATACCAAGTTTGTGGCACATAGAGTTATAATGAATGACTGAAGTTTTTTAATCGACGAAACTGAAGCAGAACTCTGTAATTTACTTCCTATTCATTGCTTCTGGAGATTTCTTGAAAAGTCAGTGCTTGAGGACCAATTTAGCAAGCCCACATTTTCCTGCTATACAATCAGCTCTGTTACTTCTTGGCAGATAAACCTGAAGTTTGCATGGACCCATTTAACACGTTTCTATTTCTTCAAGTCTTGGGGCTCTAGAAACCTTAGGAGGAACCCTGGAAACACCATGTTTGAGATGAAGAACCCCATCTCTGTATAGTTAGGTTCGAGCTGAGAGTACAAATGCCTGTTTGGAGGCCACAGATAGAGGCTTTTGAAATCATAAGACATGGCTTCAAACATGCTGCTGGTTCAGTGGTTCAGTGCATGTTTTCTACACAGAGAGACATGAGAATACAGGAACTTATGTTCAGATGCACTTAACTGGGAGGACTAGTAGCCCTGTCATGTGTATTTCTGGCACATAAAAAATCAAACCATAATAAACATAAGAAGCACATGTTTATAAAGATCCTTTTAGTTTGGTGCTATCAAGTTGTTGAAATGAATATGGAGATAGGCACTCTAAAATGAAAAATACATACAGTGGTATGTCTTCCCTACTTTGCTTCATGCAATTTCAAGCCTGTTTGACATCTCAGATTGAGTTTTCAATGGCTTAGTGGAGATCTCAGGGACTGTAAATTTGGAGAAGACAGTGAAAGGTAACGGCAACCATCCTTTGCATCCCAGGTGAGACAGCCTCTAAACCACCCTGCAAGTCTTGTGCCCAATCCTACCTCCTTCCTTCCTGATATCATTACATCCAGACCATAGGCAGGAGGGATCAGTGGGTAGAGCTCATACAGGAAAGTAGAAACATGGGTGGAAAGTCGATGAAGTGACCCCCAAATTAGTGAGCAAATGATTCAAGTAGGAGAGAAAAATCCCAGATGGGATCAGATTGTCCCAGAAAAGTCGTGTTGGCGATGATGGGCCAGTCCTCAAATAACACTTTGTCCCACGATCTCACATAGTCAGGGTGCCCACCGCAGTGCAACTGCATGCATGAACACGTCACCTCCTACCACACTGCCCTCTTTACAGTCTCCCAGCCCACAGGGTCCTCAGGGGTGAGTGGCTCAGTTCCCCCAGGCAATAAGCCATTGTTACCACCCTCTTGTTACCTATGTCCCTTATTTGGCAGAACTGTGTTCATCTGCTGTGTCATCTACTATATTGCTATCCCTCTCAACCTACCCTCTAGGCTGCTAGCTATTCCCTCAAGATCCTCTCCTTCTTCCTGTAGTAAAAGAGTCCCTCCTAAATTTTAGCTGGCCAGATGGCAACCTAGCAGTAAGACTACATTTCCCAGTCTCCCTTGCTAACTGGTGTCATGTGACTAAATTATTGTAGGAATATGTGTAATTCCCAGGTCTTGTCCTTAAAGGGAGTGGTTGTGCCTTACCTTTTCTCCTTTCTGCTGTCTGGAATGCAAAGCTGACATAGGTGTCTGGGAGCTAAATGGACCAGATGAACACACTAGGAGAAGACAGAGTGACAAAGTAGAGAGACCCTGATGCCATCAGGCCACCACTGCAGCCCTGGATTGCCCACCCAATCCTAGAGTAAGCAAGAAATAAGCCACTATCTTATTCAGCCACTATATTTCTGAGTCTTTTTGCTCTGCAGTCTATCCTGTCTCTGAAAGCAGCACCATTCCAGATCATTTTTTACCATGTTCATAACCTATTCCAAATGCCAAAGCTCTGTTCCCACATCCCTAGCTCTTCATTACGCCCCTCCATTACCCTCAACCAAGTCCTAAGTTCTCCACATTCATCTTTCTTTTGTGCACTATAATTGGAGTTCTCAGAATTAGAATAGTGGGGAGTACTTGGTTAGGGTTCTTCATTAAAGGGAACCAAAAAGTACATTTGGGCTCATAGAAGGTATCCAGTAAGTGCTTGTCCAATGAATTCATGACTAGTACAAAGTCCTACATCCTACCATTAAATACAACAGAATCAGGTGATAGAAATTTTCTCCCTCTAATTCTTTAAAATAATTATCATCATCGTTATCTTACCATTATTTAGTTAATGTGCTAAATTCTGTACTAGTTAGCAATTTGCATGCATTCTTTTAATCTCACAAGAATTTGATAAGCTGTGTATTTTTTAATTTTAATTTTTATTATTATCCCCATTTTATAGATAAGGAAACTGAGCTGAAAGAAGCAAAGGAAACTTTGCTTCTCTCAAGTTCAGTGGCAGAGCCACATTCAAAGCTAAGTCAGCCTTAAGTGGTTAAGTCTGTATTCTTAACCGTGGTGCTAACCGCAATAGTTTAAGACAAAGAAACAGGTAATTGAAGAATAAGTTTCTGGAGCTCTTACTCTTCATATTTGCTGCAGTGGGATGTCCCCTCAAAACCATTGAGAAAGGAACTGTGGCAGAATACACAGAGACCATTGTTTGCTGCCTGAGAGCAAATGGCCCAGATATCCAGGGTTCTGGATATGCAGACTTCCAAAAACACTTAACACTATTTCAAATTATTTTTTAACGCAAAATAACTCACATTTGTTGTGCTTTCTGGAGAATAAATACTTTTACAAACCCTAGCTCATTTAACTCACAAAACCATCTTGTAACACTGTCGGGCCTACAGTATTATTCTTCCCATTCCCCAGAGGAGGAAACCAAGACCCAGAAAGATTATTGACTGTGCGGGTAAGTGGCTGACTAGGGATCTGAACCCAGGATTTTGCTTCCTTCATGTCGCATGCTCTTCCAATTTAGCCTGGTAACACTCATCTGTCTCTTCCCCACCCTTCCCCGAAGAAAACTATGGAAAAATTATAATGTATTAGCCTTTCCAAAAGGTAAAACAAATAATACTAGGTTTTTACATATTATTTTGAAATGGTTTTTTTGAGGTATTCAGTCCAGATACCTAGGAAAGCTGTAGAAAGCACAAAGTTTCGTGGTGTGAATTCAGCCGAGACTGGGGAAAATACGCCATCCACAGTTTTCTCTTAGATGACCAAGCTACCTAGTTTTTCTAGTACTCTCAGGAGCTGGCTAAAGTCCACATCTGACAAACCACCTTGAACCCTAAGAAGTCTCCTGCTCACCACCTCCACAGAGAACAGGATGGGTGAGGTCCAGGTAACTGGAAGCCAGCAGGATAGGGGCCGCACTCTGACGCCAGTGTGGACAGGCACCGGGCGCCCACAGGACGCCGGTTTCTACTGGTGCCAAACTTGCATGAAACGCCTTGTCTTTTATTTCTCAACATTCAGGTCGGATGCAGAGCCTATTCAACTGGGCACCTGAACTTTTTAGTTGAAAGTTTACCAGAAGCAAACAGGGAGTTTCTGTACTGGGTATGTTCTTGGGGTCCATGGGTCCATCGAGGGTAAGGGGAGAATGACTCAGCAGCCAACAAAGGCCCGCTGGGTCGTCCAGCAGGGCTGCTGCTCAGAGCGTGGGGACGCTCAGGAGACCACTGAGACAGCAAAGAAGAGCGCCCACAAGCCCAGGGAGGACAACCACCAGAGCTGTGGGTTGTTTTCAGGAGCCGCTGTTGGGCTCAGGCCTACCTGCTCTCCCGGCCTCAGGGTGGTGGGCTGCAGACCCGGGGAACATGGGATGGGAGGTCTAATCCAGGCTGGGCAGCCAAAGGGCCTCCTGAGGCCAGAGCGCCGTTAACAAGAAAGGGGCCGGACCACAGCACCAGCCCAAGGCAGGACAAGAGCTGAAGGTGTGAGAGTAGAGAAAGCAGAGGGAGAGCCTGCTCCTGTGTGTGTGTGTGTGTGTGTGTGTGTGTGTGTGTGTGTGTGTGTGTGTAAGAGAAATCCTGTGGGGGAGGGGGACAACCAGGTGAACTGGTGAACTGGTGGCCTCTGGGAAGTGGCAGACATCACTTCCTCTCTCACCTCAGGCCAGTCCCTGCCTTGGCCACTGCATATCACCACTTCTACCCTGCCACCCCCTAACCCCTGCCCCTGCGGTCTTCCTGGTCCCAAATATTTGCCCTAGGAATTACTCATCCTTCATCCCTCCTGTGAGCGCCTCTTCTGTTTTCCCAACACTGTTGAAGAAAGTTGGGGCACTCTAGACAGTCCTTTGGGCGCCTTCCAAAACTATGCATTTAAAAAGAAATGGGTGGTAAAAGAGGCCTTTTAAAATGAAGGCTCCCTCACCTTCCTTGAGCAGGAACAGACTCAAATCTCGGCAGCTCACTGCTGTTTCTCTTTTCGGAGAGATGTTCCCCCTGCCCCCCTCCGGCTGTCTGTCGGCAGGGAGGGAGGTTTGGAAAGCCTTCAGGATAAGCAACAGTGGGAACACTGCGCTTTAGCCCAGAGAAGGCCACACACGGAGACTGCGCTAAGAAACACACACACACACACACACACACACACACACACACACACACACACACACAAATACGTGCAAACAAAAAGAAATCTCCATTCAGTCCATCTTTCAACACGAAGCAAACATTGCAAAATCTGGGCTTGGCTGGAGGTGGCCACAGGGTCTTTAGATGGGTATTAAAGCAATTGGCAGACATTAACCCTTTGTGTGCTGCCTGTCATTTTATTCTTCACATGAGAATGGAGGGAGACACTGGGTTTTAAGAAAGTCTCAAAAACAATCAAAAGTGATGGTGTCAGAGTGTGCAGTTAAATAAGAGAAACAGGACACTAAATGGAACATTTGAGTAATAGTAAAATAAAATCAAAACAAAGTTTTAGAAGTCAATGACTGCCATATTATTTATTGCATATTTATCCCAATTTCAGTAAACAGAGAGAAAACTAACAGGAAATGAACTCAAGTGTGGTTCTGGGATTATCTAGCTCAGGGCTTCTTAAACTTGAATATGCACACAACCCTGCTGAGGGTCTGGGGACAATGCAGATTCTGATCCAGGACGTTGGGAGTGGGGTCTTGCTGACAAGTGCCCTGTGACAGCAGTGGCTAGCAAGGGTACATGGACCTTTTTCTTTTTTCTACTCTTTGGTATTTTCGAATCTTCTGTAACGAATGCAGTGCTTTGACAATCTCGAGGATATCTTCCTTCTGGAGATAAGGTATTTGTAGTTGGAGCCCAGCGCCTCCCGTCTGACCAGATCCTGGGAGATGAGACTTCGCAACAGGAAGGGCAGTTCAGAGCTTTGATCCTCAGCCTAAAGTAGGGGTCGCTGGGGAATCCCCGGGAAGCTTGACAAAGCATTTGCCCCCTGGGGACTTGTCTGAACCAAGTGGGGGGAGGTTGTGTAATTGGAGCGCTCCTGGACCACACACAGGCCGGTTCCCCAGGGCAGAGAGCCACCACTGCAGACACTCTGGCTCAGACTTTCCACTTAACTCTCATTCAGATCTAGGCCTGCAAGTGGCTCTGGCTACAGTGGCCTGGAGGGGCAGAATAGAAACACACGATATTTTATGTTCTCAACCAATAAAACCCAATGTTTGTATGCTTATCTAGAGTAAGTAGGGCCATTCACCCCTGATGCTTTGTGCTTGTCATATATAATTGAGAAACATAAATAACTGGCAGTGGCCAAGGGCTGAAGGGGTGTGGGAGGTACAGACTTTCAGTTATGGAGTTGGTAAGTCAAGAAAACCCAGGACAGCATAGAGAATGTGGTCAAGGTGGAAATTTGGTGTGAGCTTGTTGCTATCATAGTTGCAGACTGAGGCAAGTAACCAAACAGGACCCTGGATTTTAGTGGTTTACAAAGCGCGTCAGTGGCACCAAGAATCTGATAGTGACAAATACCAGATAAATGGGCATTTTGGTGAGTCTTTCCATCAGTAGGATAATGTGAGGAATAAGCCCACTGATCTATCAAAGGAGGGACATGGAGACTCGGTGCTCAGTGAAGTCCGGCTTTAATCAAAGTATTTGTAAGAGTCGGTGTCTGATGGACAGGCACACTGGGGACAGTTACAGTAGGTAAAAATCTCCTAGCATGTAAGTCCCTCCCCTAGTTCCTCATTGGCTGAGTACTACAGAGTTACAGGCTTACCCAGCGGTTGTTTATGCCCACGAAAGGCAAAAAGTATTCTGATTGGAACAAACATACATTTTTTTGAGATGACACAGACTTTCAGTCCCTTTATTCAATGGTGCATGCTCATTGTAAAGCCCATGAAAATAAGCCCAAGGAACTAAGGCCCGTGAAATGGAGGAGGGAAGGCGAATAACCATGAAGTGAAGTGTCTAAGGGTTTGGGACTCCATCATAAGAGATGGGGGAGGGTTCATATGTGTTCTCAGTAGGTTGTAATACTACCTACTGTTAATTGGACAGCACAGCTTTCATTTAGTGTTTCTGAAAATCTCCCTTATTTCTCACAGATAAGTCAGAAACATCACTGCCCAAATTATTCCTTTATTATGGAAACACAGAGATATTGGGTTCATTCAAAATGCTGTCATAGCAGATGATAGTTACACTTGGGGTGAGCATAGCAGAAGTATAAACTTGTGGAATCACTATGTTGTACACCTGAAACTAATATAACATTACATGTCAACTATACTTAATTTTTTTAAGTGTAATAAACTCAACTACTCTACAGTGAAATGTAACTTATGTTAAAAACAAGAAAACAGGGTCAAAATGGAGTCACTTATGCTAAGCCTCACATTACCAAATCAAGACTTAATTATAGTCTCAGCTCTCCCAAAAATGAAATTTTAAACCAATCATTCAGAAATCACCTGATCAGCACTAGTTAAGTTAAACTGCCTAATAGATTCCTGCCATCCCCTGAAGGAAAGGAAAAGGAAAGGAAAAAACTTTGCAATAACCAACCCACTTTTTTGCCTACTATAATTTCTTGTTTCTACTCCCTTCTGTCTATTGAAGTCTTTAATTTTGCACAACTTGGACCTCTTATTTGCTACATTGTATTCTGTCCAGTTGAATCAATTTTTGCTCAAATAAACTCTTAAATTAAAAAAAATTGTGTCACAAACATGGCAATATTAGCTTAATCATCAATAATGTGCACATTTACATCTTTTTGTTGTCTTGCTTCAAGGAAAAAGAAAATGAGATAGACTGGTTTGTGTGCCACTGTATTTTATTTGATTAGTCAGGGCTCTTACAATTCAAACCAGTGTGAGTAAGAAAATGAGAAGATATTGAATTATGTAACTGAAATGTCTACCTTCAGGCATAGCCGGATCCAGAAACTCCAGTGAGCCCTCAGAACAGCCTCATTCTTTCCCTCTCGGTTCAGCTTCCCTCCATGTTGGCTCTTTTATCAGGCGTCTGGAGTCAGATGCCAGGAGTTTCAGGCTTATTCTTGATCCTCTGAAACTCCAGGAAAAGAAGAATCTCTAGCATAACAATTCAAATATCCCCTAATTGAGTCTCATTAGGTGGGCTTGGATCATATACAGGAATCTAGACAAATCACTCTGACATGGGAAACCCATTCCTCAGGCCTGGGGCAGGGACCCACCCCAGATCCAGACGTAAATGTAGTCAGGGATTTAAGAGAGGAGAAGCAAGAGGCTTTCTGGAAAAATGTGGGTTCTATGATTAAAAGGAAAATAAACTCTAGGCAAGAAAAAGAATGTGTCCAATTCAGTATATAATTATCAATATACTAATACTCATAAATGGTCTTTTTTGAATTTTACAATTCAGGTTGATTAGCTGGACCAGCGGTTCACAAACTTCTGTGTGTCTTGGTTCACAAGGAAGAATTAGAACATGTGTAGGCAGCCTGGGGTGGGGAGGAGTTGGGTTTTGGGATCCCGGCTATGGCTGTTAATCCCCTGTCCAGGAGCTCCAGGTACCCCAAGTTCTAAGAGGAGCAATAACTTGTTTGGGGGTCAACTCTTGGGAACTTCTAAGTTTGGGCACAAAATGGTGCTTAATGCCCAATGTGGACATAAAAAAAAAAAAAAAGAACTATTGCAACACAGTTCTAGATTTATTGCTACCTACCCTAATAACTTCCCCTCCTCACCACACCCCACCTTACCTCCAAACAAACAATCATTTGCTGAAAGCAATTATTTATTGAGCATATGCTGTGTGCCAGACAGTTTTAGGCCCTTGGAGTATATTAGTGAATAAAACGAGAACCTCATCTGGCAGAAATTCTTTTGAGTGTATGTAGGTGGGTGGAGACAGACAATGAGCAATAAACATAGTACATGAGCAAATTATAAAGCATACTCGAAGGCTGTGTAAGGAAGAGAAAGAAAAAGTAGAGCAATAGAAAAAGATTACTTTAAAAAGAATTCAAGAAATGGCTCTGCCTCCAGTAGTTTCAGAGCTTTCCTTGTCTACAAATTTCAGGAAACTTCAGAATAGTTCATCAACTTGCAAGGGATTTCAGTTCCCACATTTGGGCATCAGAGCAAACCCAGAAGTTCTGAGCCCAGGTCTACAGAGGAAAGAAAGGGAAAGACTTTTGCTCAGAAGAAGTATAGCTAGTGTCAAATACCAATATGGGCAAGCCATCACATTCTCAAGCCTCAGACCTGGAAAGGACCTTCTCAGTTAGAATCACTCACTTGTGCTGTAGACAAGAGTAGCACCAGGCTCATCTCTGACTCAGGGCCTTGTGTGTGAGGACACAAGTCTCAGCTGGGGACTATATTTATTATCTCTCTTTGCATAATAAGTTATTCCTAAATTAATTGGCTTATATAAGAATGACTTGTTAAAATCTCAAAAGTTTCTGTGGGTCAGGAACCTGGGCGTGGTGTTAGTGGGGCCCTGTCCTTCAGGGTTAACAAGGTGTTGGTGCAAGGTCACCATGAACTTTAAACAGAGATTCTCAACTGGGGCAGGATCTACTATCTACTTCCAACCTTGCTGGGTGGTTTTCTGTGGGACTTGGTTCATCCAAGGCTGCTGGTCTGAGGACCTCAGTTCCTGCCATGTGGGCCTCTCCAATGTGGCAGTTTCTTCATCAAAGCCAGCAAGAAAGAGAGGGTGCTAGCCAGCTGGAAGGCACAATCTTTCATAATCTAATCATAGGGAAAGTCAGTAGGTCCAGCCTGTGCCCAGCGTGAGGATTGCATCAGGAGGTAGGAATTGTGAACCATGTTCAAAGCTGCCTCCTCCATGGATCCTGGGCTCTGCCTTCAGGATTTCTCTGTTATGGTTCCTTGGTTTTAAGGGAATGCCGCTATCAGGCCCACCACATAATTTCTTTAGTCTTGAATGCTAGGGCATGCTTTCATTCCCTCCCTCCATCTGCTTTTCTTAGTGAAGCTCACCCAAGGAGACTGCCTCCCTCAGAAGCTGACTGCATCTCAGCTGCGTTGACGTGGCCAGACAGCTCTCACTCAGCTGGTTTTAACTCCATTTCAGACCCCTATTCCCAGTCAGACCCCATACCCACCAACCCCGCTGAGATACAGGAGGAAGGGGTTTTCTCCACAGGGAGTTTGGAACAGGAAGCTTTTGTCAAACTGAGTGGGGCCCTGACAGGGAGGATCAGAAATGTTTGGTGGTTATTCAGTGCTCTTGGGCATTTCCTGAGAGGACAGTTTCTTATGAGCTGGCAGATAAATGATGGTAGTGGATGGTTCTAAATAAAGAGAGTTCTAGCAGCCCTGCTCCAGCCCTGTCCATGCAGGCCAGATTGCATTGCAAAGAAGACACAATTGAGCTATCCTTCTGAGATCCAAATACAGCAATTTTACAATTGATAGGGCACGGGTTTGGGAGATGGCTATGATCTGTAGAGGTCCTTTCATAATGGGACATTGAGAAGCACTGCACAGTGCTGTGTCTGTGGCCCACAATCTAACACTAATCTGAACACATGTGAATGAACAGTTCGATGTGTGGCACACACTGCCTTTATCCCTCCTCTTTAGTCCATTTCTTTTTAAAAAATTTTTTCAAATGTTTGCTTATTTTTGAGAGAGACAGTGTGTGAGTGGAAGAAGGGCAGAGAAAAAGAGAGACATAGAATCCAAAGGAGGCTCCAGGCTCTGAGCTGTCAGCACAGAATCCAACGCAGAGCTCAAATCCACAAACGATGAGATCATGACCTGAGCCCAAGTCAGATGCCTAACAGACTGAGCCACCCAGCCTCCCCTAGTCCATTTCTTGTATTTTATTATATATTTTCTTTAAAACCCCTTTTCTATTATGGCATCTACCCATTGTGGCCATTTTGAAACTCTGTCTGCTAAATCATTTGGGTCATTTATGTCTTTTGTCTCCTTCCCTCCCTCCTATCTTCCTCCCTCTCTCCCTTCTTTCCTTCCTTTCTTCCTTCCCTCCCTCCTTCTCTGTCTCTACTTCTCTCCTTTCCTTCTTTCTTTCCTTCCTTCTTGCTATGATGCCCATGCCTTTCATAACCTTGAATGACTTTTGTAAACTCAACTGACTTTTCCAAAGCAGTTTAAAAAAAATTCATCTGAAGGAGCGAGGTAGTGGTTACAATGCATTCCCCACAGCCCTGTCCACTCACCAAATACAATCCCTTGAGGGCTGGGTGCCCTGCAATTATACAGCCTTCACCTCAAGATCACTGTGTCTGGGCTCCTTGGGCAGGATGCCATTGACACATCCTCTTCTATTCTTCGTGGGGTATCCACATTTCTCCAATTATCCTTACATCTGCTTTTTAAAGAAAGCTTTCATTTCTACTTGGAGTCTCAAACATGTTGACAGTGTCTACTTTGGTTGTTCTTTTTAAAGAATTTTACTGGTTTTTTTTCTTTAATTACTCATTTGTGTACACACTTTTCTCTCGCTGGAAAATCGTCATTGTGTTAGTGTGCCAGAGCTGTCAAAACAAAGTACCACAGACAGGGTGGCTTAAACAGGAATTTATTCCTCATAGTTCTGAAAGCTGTAAGTCTGAAATCAAGGTGTAAGCAGGATTGGTTTCCTCTGAGGCCTCTCTTCTTCACTTCTAGATGGCTACCTGCTCCCTGCGTCTTTACACAGTCTTCTCTTCCCTGGTGCGTGTCTGTGTCCTAATCTCCTCTTCTTGTGAGAACACCAGTCAGATTGGATTAGGGCCCACCCTACTGACCTCATTTTAACTTAATCACCTCTTTAAAGGCCACATCTCCAAATGTAGTTACATTCTGTGTGGTACTGGGATTAGGATTTCAACATGTGAATTTTGTAGGGGTCCATGATTCAGCCCATAATAGCCATAAAACACAGAGAAGCAAAAAGAAGATTTAAAAAATCACATAGAATCACAATTTCTGAACCTCCAGTGGCCTCTGTGCTTAGCATACATTTTAGCCCCTTATTTCAGCTACTGCTCCCCACCTGATTTGACCTATCCCTCTCACACACCTCCTTGGTCGCTCACACCCATCACATTGGCTTACCTGCACACGCCCAGTGCCTATTCTCCTCAGGATCTTTGCACTTGCTTTCCCAAATATATGCACATCTGATGCCTTCTAATGCCTTCTGATCATGGACTCCGCTCACATATAGAAGATATGAGCCTTCTGTCTCCACTTCTGATGTTGCCCTCTCCTCGAGGATTCTAGAACGGAGCTTCTCCACCTCAGCACTACTGACATCTTGGGCCAGTTAACTCTTACTTGTGGAAGCTGTTTCGTGTATAGTAGGATGTTACCTCCATCCCCGGCCTCTACACCAGGCAAGTTGCAACAATAAAAAGTGTCCTCAGACATTTCCAAATTCTCCCTGGGGGGCAAAATCAGCCCTCATTGAGAGCCCTATTCTAGAGAAACAGTGTAGTGCGGTGGTGAAGTGTAGGCATAGGGCAGTAATCCTCACTCTCATCCCTGCCTCAGTTTTCTCAGTTATAAAATGAGAATATCAATTATTAATGATTTATTAACTCATTTCGTAAGAATTAGGTTAGTTAGTTTAATACGAGGTAGATTGTTGTGAGGATTCAATGAGATAATATACATCAGGTGCTTACAGCAACACCAGACCCAGTAGGTATTCAGTAAACTTTAGCTGTGATTATTCTCTCGCACTATCCAGGTATTTTCCTACATACATGTTTATTTATTAGTCTGTAAATGCCTCAAAGTGCTTCAAACAGTGCAGAGCACATAAGTGAGTGCCTCAGTAACCACAGACAGAAGTCTGTCCACACCGGAACAGATAGCCACTGTCCATTGTGTTCCAGGACACACCTCAAGTGCAGATGGCACACAGCACCCGGCACATAGTAGATATTCAGTAATTATATTTCCTGATGTATGGAACATATTGAATGAACGGAGAGATTTATTATAAACTCAGGTACATATTTCCTCAACTTCCTTTTTGTTATTGATTGCTCTTCCCATCATCCTTTTCTTTCCCCATGAATTTTGGAGGAAATTAGAGAACAGATGTGGCCTCTTTTCCTTCTCTGATGGGATTCCTATGTCGAGGGGGTCTTTAAGGTTCCTAACTAGCTCAAGAGTCTAAATTTCTGCTTGACCTCCCTTTCCCCCAGCCCTGACAACCCCCGCTCATCCTGGGCTTCTCCCCATCCATCCCCATTCTTGCCCAGAGCAGTGACCATCTTACCTCTTTCCTGAAATGAGCCATGGCCTCTCCCTCCTGTAGCTCACAGTGAGTCTGTGATTACACCATCCTACTAGGAGGTGGTAGGTCACCCAAAGGAGCACAGGGGATATCCAAGCACCCAGTGTCACTGCATGGAAGTTACCAAAGACCTGTTTTACAAGCATCTCACACAACGAAGGAAGGTTCCGGTGTACTCTTCACGATGTCTGTAAGTGATGTCCGCATTCTGGTCGTTAAACTGCATTAGTTCTCTGAAGCCCATCTGTAGCATAAGCAGATGGAACAGGCCATTTTCAGTGTAAAAGTGACACCAAACACATTCATGTTTGCTGTATGTCAGGAATGGTTCCAGTGCTGATTGCCTCCTGTAATCCCCCAACCACACTGCAGGTTGGTTATTCTACTAAAGCCCTCACTTTATGGACAGGACAGTGTCTATAAACATCCTTCAAGTTTAGGATGGTCAGCTTGTCCAAGTTTTCCCAGGACTTCCCTGGTTTCAAAGCTATAAATCCCATATCCTAGGAAACGTCTTAGTCTCTGGTCACCCAACTCATGTCACCCAGTTGTAAGCAGCAGGGGTGGGACTTGAACACCTGCCCTCGTCAGTCAGGGGCCTGCAGAATCCACACTCTTAACTCTATGGAATGTAGCCTCCAAGGTATTGTGATGTACAGTAACCTAAGAAAACCCAATCCATCAGTTAATCAAATTCAGGTAAGCCCTCTGAAACAAATCTTATTTTCATAATGACAAAAAAAGGTGGTGGATCTGCTCACCAAAACCATCAGGAGTACAGAGGAAATGAAGTTGACATTTCCCCCATTGCTAAAATTATTCAGTGTTTGCCTCAATTTCCCCCTTGTCCTAGGCCATGAAGACCTAGTCATTAATTTTATCATTTTGATCCAGAAGCTGTCCCCATGTCTAAAAGGATGAGTCAATGATCTCACATATTAATATTAGATAAACATAAAACATACCTAATTTGTTTTTCCACTGCATTGTATACTTGGCAAAAACTAAAAAAACTACTGCTGAGGCACCTGGGTGGCTCAATAGGTTAAGCATCAGACTTCAGCTCAGGTCATGATCTCAAAGTTCATGGGTTCAAGCCCTGTGCCGGGCTCTGTGCTGACAGCTCAGAGCCTGAAGCCTGCTTCAGATCCTGGGTCTCCCTTTCTCTCTGCCCCTCCCCACTCATGTTCTGCCTCTGTCTCTCTCTCTGACTCTCTCTCAAAAATAAATAAACATTAAAAAACATTTTTTTAAATTACTGCTTAAGAATTTCCTCCAATCAACAGGATTGTTTTCTGGAGCTAATGGTACAGCTTAGAATAATAAAATAGGGACTTGAAGGTCAGCTGTTGGACTGAGTTTAAATCTGTCTTTAAAAAGGACAAAAAAAAAAAAGAAAGAAAGAAAGAACAAAAGAAAAAGAATCAGCTTCTCTTGATTGCCTTATTAAGTTCATTACAAATATGCAGCCACATCCCCTGGCTTCCAGGCTTGTTCTTAAAGTAAGAATGGCATTCTTGACCTCTCTCTGACCTGAAAACTCGAGTCTAAAATCTACTCCGGGGTCTTGGGCTGCCTGGCACTCTCTCTTTGGCCAACTGCTCTTCATAAATCTGATTCTTGAATAGCCTGGGAAAACAGGAGAGGCATGAATCCCCCGCCCCACTCCTGAGCTCAGCTCTTGCCTTCGACTGTCAGGAGTATTCCTGGTGTTTGAGACAATAAGAAGGTAGGAGATTAAAAAAGAACCACCCTCTTTTGGAGTTAATCAAACTTTACAATGAGTTTCTGAGGTAGCTTTGCAAAAGAAGCGGCCAGGGACTTGATTACAACCCTAGCAGTCCCACCTGGAGATTGTGATGCAGGGGCACCAGGGTGGGCCCAGGCCTCTTCACCTTTAACAAGCTCCCCAGATGAGTCTCATGGGTTCTGCAGTCTCACTGTGAGGGACTCCGCCCTGAGATGCCAATTAAGGTTTGTCTCAGAAGGTGTTTTCTTAAAATCTTCCATTTAGGAAGGAATGGATATCCAAAATGTGAAGCGTTTCCCAGATTTGCTCTTTGATGTGTGTTTTGTGGGACACCCTCATCATGGGTTTCACACATTTCATACCACACATTTCACATGTATAGGTGTAGCCATCCATTGCCATTGCGGCACAATACTCCAGAACATGACCACACCATAGTGTATACCTGGGTTTGTTCCAGCTTTGAGCAATTATGAACTGCTACTATGAATATTTGTCTACATGTGAGTTTTCTTTAAAAAAGGCTAAAAGTGGTCACAGGATGGAAAGAGCCAAGTGTCCATAAGCTGATGAATGGATAAAGCAGCTGTGGTATGTATATTCAATGGAATATTACTCACAATTAGAAAGGATGAAATCTTGCCAGTTGCAACAACATGGATGGAACTAGAGTGCATTCTGCTAAGCAAAATAAGTCAGAGAAAGGCAAATATCATTGATTTCACGCATATGTGGAATTTAAGATACAAAAGAGATGAACCTAAAGGAAGGGCAGCAAAAATAATATAAAAACAGAGGGAGGCAAACCACAAGAGACTCTTAACTCCAGAGAACAAACTGAGGGTTGCTGATGGGATGTTGGAGGGGGAAGAGCTGAAGGGGTGAGGAACATTAAGGTGGACACTGGTTGGGATGAGTACAGGGTGTTATACGCAAGTGAGGAATCACTAAATCCTATTGCTGAAAAAAATATATATCCTTTTTTATTTAAATTTTTTTTAATGTTTTATTTTATTTTTGATACAGTGAGAGACAGAGCATGAGAGGGGGAGGGGCAGAGAGAGAAGGAGACACAGAACCGGAAGCAGGCTCCAGGCTCTGAGCTAGCTGTCAGCACAGAGCCTGACGCGGGGCTTGAACCCACGAACGTGAGATCTGACCTGAGCCGAAGCCGGAGGCTTAACCGACTGAGCCACCCAGGCGCCCCTCCTTTTTTATTTTAAAAATCTTATGAGAAAACAAGTTACAGTAATCAAAGCAGTTTGGTACTGGCACAAAAACAGACACATAGATCAATGGAATAGAATAGAAAACCCAGAAATAAACCCACAGCCACATGGCCAATTAATCTTCAATAAAGCAGGAAAGAATATCCAATGGGAAAAAGAGTCTCTTCAACAAATGGTGTTTGGGAAAACTGGACAGCTACATGCAAAAGAATGAAACTGAACCCTTTTCTTACACCATACACAAAAATAAATTCAAAATGGATTAAAGTCTTAAATGTGAGACCTGAAACCATAAAAATCATTGAAAAGAGCACAGACAGTAACTACTTTGACATCAGCCTTAGCAACTTCTTTCAAGATACATCTCCAGAGGCAAGGGAAACAAAAGCAAAAAGAAACCATTGAGACTAAATCAAAAGAAAACTTTTAAAAACAAAACTGTGCAGAAACTTTCTGCACAGTAAAGGAAACAATCAACAAAAATAAAAGACAATATACTGAATGCAAGAAGATATTTTCAAGTGGCATATCTAATAAAGGTTAGTATCCAAAATATACAAAGAACTTATACAACCCAACACTCAAAGAACAAATAATCCAGTTAAAAAATGGACAGAAGACATGAACAGACATTTCTCTATGACTCATCATCAAGGAAATCCAAATCAAATATCCATCTTTACAAAGGCCATCTCCAGTAAAGGCAAGTGTCAAAGACAGGTTAGAGATGCTGGTGGGGACAAAGGGCCAATTAGGCAGAGCAGGGGTCTCTGCAGAGAGGTAGACATGTCTACAACATCATTTTTTTTTAAAAAATGTTTTTAATGAGTTCAAATAAAATGAAAAATAATTTATAGAAGACTAGCTTTAGGGTTGAGGAATGTCTGAGCTGGAAAGTTCTAGGTAATTGGTGCTCTAATTTCACAGATGTGGCCCTGTGAAGTGATTTGCCCATGGGCAAGAAGAGGTGTGAGAGAAAGAAGAATGGACTAAATCACTTCACCAAAAAGCATTCCTTCTGAGAGGCTGGTGCCACGGTGAGCAGGTGGTGAGGATCAAGCTATCTGCTGTTATTTCCTTTCATTTGACTTTCAGTGTCCCACCAGAGAATACTGGTGTTTCAAATATTTTCTCAAATGCTGTGTCTGATTCCTGCTGGCTCAATCATCTCAGCCACGTCTGTGATGGACAGAGACGTCAACAACACCGCCAGGTCACGGCGACTGGGACTGAGTCTAGGCCGGGCCCCACTATGCAGGTGCCCGCACAGTTCACTTATTTAGGAGGCCGTGGGGACAAGTCAGCCTCACTCTACTTTTTTTAAAAGACTTTATTTTTAACTAATCTGCACCCCAGCCACATTCTACTTCAATGAAGTATCTCTTTCTTCACACATCTGACACAAATTCAGCAGGTACGGGCATCTATTAAGTGTGGGCACTGGGTACACAAAATGAAGATGACATGATCCTGACCCCAGGCCAGGGGGGAGGTGGACAGGAAATGCCTGAACACCAGATCATGTGATAAAGATGAGGTGCACACAGAGATACAATTGTAAAGTATTTGCAGTGACCTCCTTTGTGGCCATCAGACTCTGATGGCCCCGCAACTCCCAGCTGCCTGACCTTTAGGATCAATGCAAAAAAAATGCCAAGAGGTGGGCCACCACCAGAGGGCAGTGTGGGGATGTTGACCTGCACATGCTCAGTTTTTTAGTATCCCCCTCATTCTGGGATTGAGGTCTGCAAAATAGATTTCAACAAAAATATCAATTATTAATTTTTCTCTTTATCTAAGAAACAGTCCTTATGACTTACACAGCAGGCTGCTATGGTTTAAATTATAGGCTGAGGGGCATCTGGGTAGCCCAGTCGGTTGACCTTCCGACTTCAGCTCAGATCATGATCTCACAATTCATGAGTTCAAGCCCCATGTGGAGCTCTGTGCTGACAGCTCAGAGCCTGGAACCTGCTTCAGATTCTATGTCTCCCTCTCTTTCTGCTCCTGCCCTGCTTGTGCTATGTGTGTGTCTCTCTCTCAAAAATAAACATTGGTATATATATATTTAATTCAGTATATATATATATACACACATACATACATATATACATATATGCATAACTGAAAAAAAGTGAAGTCCAATAACTTTCTCATTTGGATTGCAAAGTTTGTATTATCCAAACCAACATTTTCCATTTTTTGTCTCTTGTTTTTTTCCTTTCTGACCCCTGAGGCATAAAGTCCTGTCTGTAACAACCATATTTAAAAGTTTCATCATTTTCATTTAAAAATGAAATAAAACAAAATGAAGAAGTAATGTCTTTCCATTTCTTTACAGCCTAACTTAATTTGCTTTAGACCTCTGTGGACATATTGATTTTTACATTTGGCTCATGGACTGTAAGGATCACTAATACAGAAACAACAGCTTCATGAAACCACCTATGGGCAACACGATCTAGGGTTTCTCTGGTGAAGAGAAATTTCTGGGGTAAAAGAGCAACATTACTTAACAGAAAATGCTAATTCCAAAGCAAACTTCTGTGCCTGACAGTTGGTTATGGAGGAAGGAACAAAGATATATGTCAGCAGCAGAGATATATTGTGATGGACTCTTAAATACTATTTTCTCTATCAATATAAAATCATTATTCCATCATTTAAATTACAGAAGAGGGCAGGAAGGTTTGAGGCAAATGGATTATACAATAGAGGATCCCAACTAAGCGTTCCAGGTGAAAATTGAAAAAAAGATGCAAAGTTCCTGCCAAAATGCCCTGGAGAGAAATTCCTTCCAGAACCCAAATTTGGCGAAAACTTCAACACAGTAAAAATCACCATAGCTTGGTTTCTGATTTCATTTTCCCCTGAAACTCTATGGGAGGTAGCATGGCTCTGGCATGCCTGTTAGAACAGAAGTGGTAAATACTAATCTTAAATCCTAACTTCTAGTTACTGTGAGGCCTTGCGTAATCCATGTACTTCCCTTCCCCAAATATGTAAATCATATTTTAACATGCACATGGATGAATCTGGCCTGAGAGCCACTTGGAAGAAGGGGTATAGCTTTCATTTTGAGAAAACGATGGACATTTCGTCAAAGTTAACAAAAACTTCTAGAGAAATACTTCTTAATTAAAGACAAGGAATAAATGTATATTGTCCCTTTTCTTTCAGAAATTCCCTTTGCTTTCCAGAAAAAAAAGTAGGGTATATTTTTTTTAACTTAGTAAATAATTATAATTAATCTAGATGCTTTTGAAGAAAAAAAAGGCCAAGATTTTTTGTTCTTGCTTTTTCTGTACTTTTTGAAGTAGTGAACTAATAAAATGTTGGTATTTGTGAGAAATTGGGTAGCAGAAAGAAAGACTAATATTTGACATGTGTCAGAAAACTTCTGTGCTCAGGTACTTTACCAGCTGTAGAAAAAAGCCAAAGCCTCACATAAAAGAATTCCTACATTAAAATGTCGAGAAAGGATATGAGAAAGAATGGGAAAAGCGTGGCCTTATATACTAACCAGATCTGAGTTTGAATCCTAATTCAGCTCTTCACAAGTTGTATGACTTTGGGTAAATAGTCTGAACCTAGGTTCTGACGCCTGGGCATAATGATCATCATAATCCCACTTTGGCAGAGCTACGGCCTGCCAAGAGTGTGTCTTCAGAAAGCAATCACTAATGATTCATTACATAATTGTTGCTCATTATAATGTCCACCCTGTCCTGCTGCCCCTGGAGTGATAACAGCCTAGTTAGGATGTAGAGAAGCAAATGCACCCCTTCCAACTCTAGTTCTGTATTTTCAACTACTTGCTGGGTATTTCTATTTGGGTGCTTTGCCCCTAAATCCAAAATGCTGTTCTTTGCTTCATTCTTCAGGATTGCCGGTTTCTGTCTAACGTATTTCCCTTTACCTGTCACTCGGGCTGGGGCTTCACCTCCAGGCTGGTCTGGCTAACTGTCCTCACAGAGTCGAATGGACTCTTTCTCCAGGCTCCCTCTGACCTCCCTCTCCAGCTGCCTCTCAGCTGCCCACTCCTTATGCTTGGACTCCCTCAGGCATCTTCTCTTTTCAAGGTATCTTCCAGCTCAGGCGTTACAAGGGAAAGGCTAATCTCTTCAAAGTAGATTCAAGCTCTTCACAATTTGATCAGAATTTGCTTTCCTAATGATAACTTTGACCATCTTTGGAAGCCAAATCAAGTCAAATCTTCTTGAAGTCCTCCTGCTCTTCGGCCCCTTATCCTTCCATTGATACAGCTAGCAACATTTATTTTCTGGGGCAATGCTTACCAATTCTCTATGGCCTTGAACAGTTGATGTTCTTGTCCATGAAAGGTCTTTCCTTCAACTTCCATAGTGTCCAGCAGTGCCTTGAGCCTTAAGATTTCTTGTGGCAAATAAGGACATTGATATAGAAAAGCTAAGATATGTGCTAAAGGTCCCCATGGCCTAGTAAGCTGGGAGGGTCTGGATCCTAACTCTGTGAGGACCTGCTTGGCACGCTTCCTGCTCCCAACACAGCCTGAAATGAGCCATGCCCAGGCCATTGCCCGGGTGGCTCAGAGCCTCTGAAAACTCTGGTCATACCCAGTTCCCAGTTTTGGCTTCCCTGGAAGATAAAGGCAGAAATCAGAACTCTCAGGCTGAGTCAGCTGGCCGCCCCCCCCCCCAAGTGAAAAGACAGGTGTCACTTTTGTTATTTAAATGTCCAGGACCCTTCCTCCCCATTCCTCACACCATTTGCATTTCCAAAACTCCTGCCGCAGGCTTTTAATCCAATAGCTGCCAACCTGGGGCGAGACAGTGGGTCAGCTGCAACCGTATCACAGTTACTGAAATGCTTCTCTGCACCAGCCCCTGCAAGCACCAGCCGAGATCTGCAGTTGTCTCAGACTGGCGATTGTCCATCTAACTGCAGCATCCCTATCCTCGTTTTCTTTCAGTGGGGGGAAAAGAAAAACAATCCAAACTAATGAATGCCCCAAAGCTCACTTTTTAGACAGCCCTGTCCATGCATTTGAGTCCCCAATCTGAGATTTGAGATCTCAAAGCACATGAGATACTTTAGGGAGTTCTAGCTTTGGAATTTCCTTTTCACCACCAAACAGTTAAGGGGAAAGATCTGACGGCCGGGGAGGCTGAAAGAATCCAGGGCTGCTGTCATTATCCGCAGGCACCGCACCTCCCTGGGGCACCCCTCCCTGCAGTGGCCATTTGGACATCCTGTAACCTGAAACACATACTTTCAAGCAGTTGAGAGGGGGTTGCAAATGACAGTCAGCTACACAAATAATTTGCCCCCCGAATGTTTGTCAGCTCCCTGCCATGGCCACTTCCATTTATAGCTTATAAACAGTTATTCACTGGCTCCTCACATCTGATAGCCCAGCCCTAGAGCAGGTGGCAAGAACGGTGGGTGATTACAGGGCCTCCCAGGGAGGTGCTGTGTGCTTGCCTGTGGGTGGTCTTCCTGCCTGAGTGCAGTGCCCACATGAGAAGACATTGTAGAAAGCCTCCAATTTGGAAGATAACAGTCTGTGTTGTCTGTTTGTGTAAAGTGCTGTCCAAGTACAGCTGGCTTTGCTTTCTGGCCAGCAAACATTGCTAAGAAGGTTGAAAGTTCAGCATCAGCCCCCTGAACCCCAGCCCTTCCCCCTCCCGGTTTGGCCAGACAGCCCTCAGTGCTCATATTCCATGGATTCCTTAGGAGGTTTGATTGAAACTGAAAAATATCGCCCCAATTGAGGCAAGGCCCACATCCTTGCCAAGGACACAGATGCCAGAGTGCTATACCCAGTCAGAAGAAGGGACAGAAGGCTATACCCAGTCAGAAGGAGGGACGGCTCAAAATGTTCTGGCTCTCTGTGATTTTGTTCTTTGGTTTAACAAAGCTTACAAGTCCTCACACCTCACTTTTCTCAAAAACACTGCCTGGTGAGAGAGACCACAGTCATCAGGCCCGGTTCTCTTGGCGGTTCTCAAGCAGAGAGGGTGGGAAGAATGGAGGTTAGACCCAAGAGTCTTCTCAGGGTCAGCACGACTGATGTTTGGGGGTAGATCTGTCTTGCCTGTGCGGGGCTGGCTCGCGTATTTCAGGATATTTCACAGCACCTCTGCTCTCCAGCCAGGAGATGCCAGTAGCAAACCCCACTTCAGTTTTGCCAAACAAAAATTATTGCCTACGAGCTTTGCAAAATCACCCCCAGGGAAGACCCACTGGGTTAAGTCCATCAGAAACAGAAGTTAGTCTGAACTACCCTGATAAGATAGGAGAAATTTCACAATACTAGAGCACTGTGCTAGAGCAGTGTAGAATAGAATTTCAGTAAATATTAATTAATTGGCCAAAAAAATTCTGATTATGTTGTCTCTTGGCAAAAAATGGTGATCAGTTAGTGAACCAAAAACTAGACAATTCTTGGTAACAAAATTGAAAACAAAATGTAAAACAAGCAAAACTAAACTAAACAAAAAACTAACTTCATTCTTCAAAATTTAAAAAGTGACTATGTGATGATAATGTGATTAGTTAAAATAGTAAAGATAGTTGCTAACATTTTTGAGGATTTTCTACAGAACAAGCACTAAGTTAAAATATGCATTATTTTCTTTAACCCCACTCACCATAAAGGAGGTAGGTCCTGTTATCATGGTAACTTTATAGATGGAGGATCTCAGCCTGGTCCAAAGTGCTTCCCAGATGTTCTCTAACTCCAAACCATTTCCTATTCCCTGAATCCAAACATGAGCTGAAAAGTTTGAATGTATGTGGATAATGGGCTCTAGACAACTGGATTTTAGAAAACCTTAAACTCAAAGTAATAATGAAACATAATATGAGCAGCTACCTTCAGCGATTGCTTGCTAGGAGACAGACCACCTAGTTGTTTTCATTAAACTATTGTTTTCTAATTGAAATTGCCTATAAAGAAAATACTTGCAATATATTTTTCCTTTATTTTTATGACTAACAGAAATCAAGAAAATTTGTTGTTAGATATATTTTCGGC
Organism: Suricata suricatta; assembly: GCF_006229205.1. NCBI lineage: Eukaryota > Metazoa > Chordata > Mammalia > Carnivora > Herpestidae > Suricata > Suricata suricatta. The sequence continues at coordinate 62,383,365 of NC_043712.1, forward strand.
CTAGTCATCAGGGCAATGTATATAACATATTTTTTATTTCTAAAAATTAATTAATGGCTTCTTATTCTATAGTATAAGCAATTATAATTGTTAAGATTTGAAGTACTGGAAGGTATTTTTTTCTGTTATTAATAAGATTATATCCAGAGTAACTGGAGTAGCTGGGATCTACTAGTAGTGTAAATAAAATTCATTTCTTCAGTATATGAATGGAAAAAAAAAAAGAGTGTTGCAAGCATTCACTCTTGAACCCTAGCAATCATATTGAAGGAGACAGAACCCCTTTCACAGGCAAGAAAAACAAAAGGTTAAGGGACTTGCTGGAGGTCCCACAGCAGAGCCGGATTTCAACCCAGCCTTTCAGTCTCCAGGGCCTGAGATCTGGATGCTTCTGCTCTAATAATATCTCCCACCTGAGCCCAGCTGAGGTGACAGGCTAATGGGGCTGACCATCTCAGCCCATGATGCCTTGTGATCTCTCTCTAACTCCTCTTTAGCCTAATTTAGGGCTGAGGGTCTTTATGGTGGGACTCTATGCCCCTGCCCCCATTCTCATGCTGGTCTTCTTTCTGGTCTCCATTACCTTCTTTTTTTTTTTTTTTTGCTCCCTATTCTGTTTCAAGACTTGCTTCACCAGTAAAGGCAGTCAGGAGTCACCATCTTTTGGTGGGTGTCATTGCCTGATATTCCTTGGGACCCATTGGTATGTGACCAAAATCTCTAGAGGCAGCTGAAATAGTCCATGTGCATAGGGCTTCCAGAAAGGCAATGGCAAGAGGGTCTCCTTGCTAGTGCCCTGACCAACCTCTGTAGGCCTGACTCCTTAGGATCATGCCTGTCCATCCCGAGGCTAGCTTACAGGACCGGTCACCTTCTAAGTTCCCTCTTGGGGGAGAAACTGCTTCTGCAGGATCCCATGCTTCTGCTTGAATTCTCCCACCTTGAGGATCTTGCCTCCTTCATTGGTGGTCCATGCCACCCTTGGGCAGCTGTCGGGATGGGATATTCTTTCTCTTAGGGTAGCTATAGATCTGCCTCCCTGAAGCTCTACCACTGGTTCAAGTTTTGTCATTCCAGACACCATGCTTTCCCCCTCTCCACACACTCCTTCACGTAAGTGTGAGGGAGCAGACGTGGAGAAAAAGGCATGGCTTTGGAACCTTACCTAAACTCAATACAATTCCCACTTACCCACAACATGAACCAGAGTGGGCTCTTAAACCTATGACAGTTGGTGTTCTTATCCGTAAGATGGGCATATACTTAAACATTGTAAGAGAAGGTGCCTGGGTGGCTCAGTCAGTTAAGTGTCTGACTTCTGCTCAAGTTATGTGGTTTGTGGGATTGATCCCCACACTGGAGTCTCTGCTGTCAACAAGGAACCTGCTTTGGATCCTCTGTCTCCCTGTCTCTCTGCCCCTCCCCTGCTCATGCTCTCTCTCTCTCTCTCTGTCTCTCAAAAATAAATAAAACATTAAAAACAACAATAACCAAAAAAAAAAAAAACAATGTAAGAATCGCAAATAGTATGTGTAAGGCCCAACATGGTCATTCTCAAATAGCAACAAGTTTTTTTGGCACACCCAAAAAGATCAATAGGTTAGGATTTTTTATAAAGATATAATTTGAAATATTGGAAAAATAACTTGTAATCCTAATTAATATAGTCTTCCCTTGGCATCCCCCCATATCATGTTGGCATCACAGTAGGGCTAGTCACTGCCCTGATAGCACTATTTTACATATTCACCCTCTTGGCACATCCCCAAGAACATGCCACCTTTCCCTGGCTAGGCTTAACCCCATGCTCTGTCCAGTAACTCAGTCAGCAGGCACCCTTCACCCTCCCCTTCTCCACCCGACCAGTCTACCTTAACATCCTGACCTCCAGACGTTGTCATCATAGTGTACATGCATAGCCTTGATTGTAGGTAGAACACATCTGTATATATTGATCAAATCTTGGTGGGTTCTTGTGTGGTATGGTGCTGTGCATGGTGCCTGTACATAGTAGGTATTTAAGGGGTGCCTGAGTGGCATCTGACTTTGGTTCAGGTCATGATCTCACCATTGGTGAATTTGAGCCCTGCATTGGGCTATTTATTATCAGCTTAGAGCCTGCTTCAGAAACTCTGTCCTCACCTATCTCTACCCCTCACCCATTCATGCCCTCTCTTTTGAAAATAAACATTTAAAAATTATAAAAAAAGAAAGTACTAAAAATGGCAATTATTATCATCATAGAAAACTTTAGGGACTGTTTTCAGATTTTTCTTCTTTAAAAGCACACAGGTCTTGGGGAACCTAGCTGGCTCAGTCAGAAAAGCATACAACTCTTGATCTCTAAGGCTGTGGGTTCAAGCCCTACATTGGATGTAGAGATTACTAAAAAAATAAACTTAAAAAAATTAATAATAAAAATGCACGGATCTTTATACTACTCTTTGTGGAAATGGTCTCTGAGTCATTGCATTATGCCTACCAACCCAGCACCAACCTCTCAAGATTCAAAGTGCCCTTGTTTGCCCTGGAAACACAGGTTGAATCAAAGTTGGCTCCTTCCTACAGAAACTGCTGTTTCCTCAGTTACTCTGTGGATTTTGAAATTGTAGCTCAGAATTCCCTAAAGTAACAGGGTCTCAGCCTGGATGTGTAAACAAAGGCCTTGAGTTCTAAATAATTGTATAAAGCAACTATAGGCCTTACATGCCCTTGAGTCTTCACGACGAGACTTTGGGGTGTACTAGGTTGTGTGACCTTGGACATGTGGGATAAGTAGCCAAGTCACATTTTTGTCTTCCAAGTTAGCAATAATGCTTACCCTGCTCACTTGAAAGTCTTGCCTGAGAAATAAATAAAATAATGCTAGTGAAAGCATTTGCAAGTTTTAAAAATTATAAATAAAATTTTTCTTCATAAAATGAAATGTTTTAAACAGACTCTTTTAGGTCCTTCCCACTGTAATTTACTGGATTTGCAGGATGGATGGACTCTGCAGTTTGAGGCTGAGGCATGTGGGGGCTGGCAGCTGCTTGGACTACCAGGGATTAGAGATCTTCCTAAACGGGGAGAAATGATAAGCGGTGGTGCGTCAAGGGTGGGGCCACAGGAGCGGTCTGGCCAAGCGCACAATGGGACAGATTGTTTGAGGGAAGTTTAAAAACAACCCTAAAACCCACCCAAGTTCCCGACGGCTTTTTATTTTCTCCATGTGCAATCATTCTAAACAGCACCAGTGATAAAGTACTCCTTGGGGGGGTAGAGGGGAGAATTTCTTGGTCTTTCTAAACAATTGCTGTGGAGTTCTTATAGTGTAGATGTAGGCTTTTGAACTTGTCCTTTAATAACGTTCCGCTGACTGATACAGGTGACCTCCAACACATGCTGCCCAGCTCTACTATGGTTTCAGCTCAAGATTAAGTTCAGAAGGCTTTGGAATCCTTCGGGCAAAACTCCCTCCCAGAGCAGCCCCTGTGGCTCCATATTCCCAGAGTAAGCCACAGCTTTGCAATCCTCAGGAATAGCACATGCTTGTAAAGATGAGAAGCATGGTCTGAGGTATTCAGTTCGATTACCCAAGGTGATCACTTGGAGTTTTTGTGTTTAAGATTTAAAACTTAGGTACATTAAATCCAATAATAGAGCAAACACTCCCAAAATAAACTTAGATTGTATTGCAGTTTCACTTAACAGTATATAAAATGCTGTGTTGTGACAGGTATCAACTATCCATTAGATACTGAATCAATTTTTCTTAAGCACTACTAACTGCTTGCTTTTCT